>NW_026968491.1:0-90000 GCF_028390025.1 Pseudophryne corroboree | reverse complement strand
CTGAGGCAGGATATTGCAGCCTGTGGCAGGACATTGCAGACTGAGGCAGGACATTGCAGACTTAGGCAGGACATAGCAGACTGAGGCAGGACATTGCAGACTGAGGCAGGACATTGCAGGCTGAGGCAGGACATTGCAGGCTGAGGCAGGACATTGCAGACTGTGGCAGGACATTGCAGACTGAGGCAGGACATTGCAGACTGAGGCAGGATATTGCAGACTGCGGCAGGACATTGCAGACTGAGGCAGGATATTGCAGACTGTGGCAGGACATTGCAGACTGAGGCAGGACATTGCAGACTGAGGCAGGACATTGCAGACTGAGGCAGGACATTGCAGACTGAGGGAAGACATTACAGACTTAGGCAGGACATTGCAGACTGAGGCAGGACATTGCAGACTGAGGCAGGACATTGCAGGCTGAGGCAGGACATTGCAGGCTGAGGCAGGACATTGCAGACTTTGGCAGGACATTGCAGACTGAGGGAGGACATTGCAGGCTGAGGCAGGACATTGCAGGCAGCGGCAGGACATTGCAGACTGTGGCAGGACATTGCAGACTGAGGGAGGACATTGCAGACTGAGGGAGGACATAGCAGACTGTGGCAGGACATTGAAGACTGAGGCAGGACATTGCAGGCTGTGGCAGGACATTGCAGACTGAGGCAGGACATTGCAGACTGAGGCAGGACATTGCAGGCTGAGGCAGGCCATTGCAGGCTGTGGCAGGACATTGCAGACTGAGGCAGGACATTGCAGACTGAGGGAGGACATTGCAGACTGTGGCAGGACATTGCAGACTGTGGCAGGACATTGCAGACTGAGGCAGGACATTGCAGACTGAGGGAGGACATAGCAGACTGTGGCAGGACATTGCAGACTGAGGCAGGACATTGCAGGCTGAGGCAGGACATTGCAGGCTGAGGCAGGGCATTGCAGACTGCGGAAGAACATTGCAGGATGAGGCAGGACATTACAGACTGAGGCAGGACATTGCAGACTGAGGCAGGACATTGCAGACTTAGGCAGGACATTGCAGCCTGTGGCAGGACATGGCAGACTGAGGCAGGGCATTGCAGACTTAGGCAGGACATTGCAGACTGAGGGAGGACATTGCAGACTGTGGCAGGACATTGTAGACTTAGGCAGGACATTGCAGACTGAGGCAGGACATTGCAGGCTGAGGCAGGACATTGCAGGCTGAGGCAGGACATTGCAGGCTGTGGCAGGACATTGCAGACTGTGGCAGGACATTGCAGACTGAGGCAGGATATTACAGACTGCGGCAGGACATTGCAGACTGAGGCAGGACATTGCAGACTGAGGCAGGACATTGCAGGCTGAGGCAGGACATTGCAGGCTGTGGCAGGACATTGCAGACTGAGGCAGGACATTGCAGACTGAGGCAGAACATTGCAGACTGTGGCAGGACATTGCAGACTGTGGCAGGACATTGCAGACTGAGGTAGGACATTGCAGACTGAGGCAGGACATTACAGACTGTGGCAGGACATTGCAGACTGAGGCAGGACATTGCAGACTGTGGCAGGACATTGCAGACTGAGGGAGGACACTGCAGACTGAGGCAGGACATTACAGACTGAGGCAAGACATTGCAGGCTGTGGCAGGACATTGCAGACTGAGGTAGGACATTGCAGACTGAGGCAGGACATTACAGACTTAGGCAGGACATTGCAGACTGAGGCAGGACATTGCAGACTGAGGCAGGACATTGCAGACTGAGGCAGGACATTGCAGGCTGAGGCAGGACATTGCAGACTGAGGGAGGAAATTGCAGACTGAGGCAGGACATTGCAGACTGAGGCAGGACATTGCAGACTGAGGCAGGACATTGCAGGCTGAGGCAGGACATTGCAGACTGAGGGAGGACATTGCAGACTGAGGGAGGACATTGCAGACTGTGGCAGGACATTACAGGCTGTGGCAGGACATTGCAGACTGAGGCAGGATATTACAGACTGCGGCAGGACATTGCAGACTGAGGCAGGACATTGCAGACTGAGGCAGGACATTACAGACTGAGGCAGGATATTGCAGACTGAGGCAGGACATTGCAGGCTGAGGCAGGACATTGCAGACTGAGGCAGGACATTACAGGCTGAGGCAGGACATTGCAGACTGAGGCAGGACATTGCAGACTGAGGCAGGACATTGCAGACTGAGGGAGGACATTGCAGGCTGAGGCAGGACATTGCAGACTGAGGCAGGACATTACAGACTGAGGCAGGACATTGCAGACTGAGGGAGGACATTGCAGACTGAGGGAGGACATTGCAGACTGTGGCAGGACATTACAGGCTGTGGCAGGACATTGCAGACTGAGGCAGGACATTGCAGGCTGAGGCAGGACATTGCAGACTGAGGCAGGACATTGCAGGCTGAGGCAGGACATTGCAGACTGAGGCAGGACATTACAGGCTGAGGCAGGACATTGCAGACTGAGGCAGGACATTACAGGCTGAGGCAGGACATTGCAGACTGAGGCAGGACATTGCAGACTGAGGGAGGACATTGCAGACTGAGGCAGGACATTGCAGGCTGAGGCAGGACATTGCAGACTGAGGCAGGACATTGCAGACTTAGGGAGGACATTGCAGACTGAGGCAGGACATTGCAGGCTGAGGCAGGACATTGCAGACTGAGGCAGGACATTGCAGACTGAGGCAGGACATTGCAGACTGAGGCAGGACATTACAGGCTGAGGCAGGACATTGCAGACTGAGGCAGGACATTGCAGACTGAGGGAGGACATTGCAGACTGAGGGAGGACATTGCAGACTGAGGCAGGACATTGCAGGCTGAGGCAGGACATTGCAGACTGAGGCAGGACATTGCAGACTGAGGCAGGACATTGCAGACTGAGGCAGGACATTGCAGACTGAGGGAGGACATTGCAGACTGAGGCAGGATATTGCAGACTGAGGCAGGACATTGCAGGCTGAGGCAGGACATTGCAGACTGAGGCAGGACATTGCAGGCTGAGGCAGGACATTGCAGACTGAGGCAGGACATTGCAGACTGAGGCAGGACATTGCAGACTGAGGGAGGACATTGCAGACTGAGGGAGGACATTGCAGACTGTGGCAGGACATTACAGGCTGTGGCAGGACATTGCAGACTGAGGCAGGATATTACAGACTGCGGCAGGACATTGCAGACTGAGGCAGGACATTGCAGACTAAGGCAGGACATTACAGACTGAGGCAGGATATTGCAGACTGAGGCAGGACATTGCAGACTGAGGCAGGACATTGCAGACTGAGGCAGGATATTGCAGGCTGTGGCAGGACATTGCAGACTGTGGCAGGACATTGCAGACTGTGGCAGGACATTGCAGACTGAGGCAGGACATTGCAGACTGTGGCAGGACATTGCAGACTGAGGCAGGACATTGCAGACTGAGGCAGGATATTGCAGGCTGTGGCAGGATATTGCAGGCTGTGGCAGGACATTGCAGACTGAGGCAGGACATTGCAGACTGAGGCAGGACATTGCAGACTGTGGCAGGACATTGCAGACTGAGGCAGGACATTGCAGACTGTGGCAGGATATTATAGACTGTGGCAGGACATTACAGACTGAGGGAGGACATTGCAGACTGAGGCAGGATATTACAGACTGCGGCAGGACATTGCAGACTAAGGCAGGACATTGCAGACTGAGGCAGGACATTACAGACTGAGGCAGGACATTGCAGACTGAGGCAGGACATTACAGACTGAGGCAGGACATTGCAGACTGAGGCAGGACATTGCAGGCTGTGGCAGGACATTGCAGACTGAGGCAGGACATTGCAGACTGAGGCAGGACATTGCAGACTGAGGCAGGACATTGCAGGCTGTGGCAGGACATTGCAGACTGAGGCAGGACATTGCAGACTGAGGCAGGACATTGCAGACTGAGGCAGGACATTGCAGACTGAGGCAGGACATTGCAGACTGAGGGAGGACATTGCAGACTGAGGGAGGACATTGCAGACTGAGGGAGGACATTGCAGGCTGTGGCAGGACATTGCAGACTGAGGCAGGATATTACAGACTGCGGCAGGACATTGCAGACTGAGGCAGGACATTGCAGACTAAGGCAGGACATTACAGACTGAGGCAGGATATTGCAGACTGAGGCAGGACATTGCAGGCTGTGGCAGGACATTGCAGACTTAGGCAGGACATTGCAGACTGAGGCAGGACATTGCAGACTTAGGCAGGACATTGCAGACTAACTGTGGCAGGACATTGCAGACTGAGGCAGGACATTGCAGACTGAGGCAGGACATTGCAGACTGAGGCAGGACATTACAGACTGAGGCAGGACATTGCAGACTGAGGCAGGACATTGCAGACTGAGGCAGGATATTACAGAATGCGGCAGGACATTGCAGACTGAGGCAGGACATTGCAGACTGAGGAAGGACATTACAGACTGAGGGAGGACATTGCAGACTGAGGCAGGACATTGCAGACTGTGGCAGGACATTGCAGACTGAGGAAGGACATTACAGACTGAGGGAGGACATTGCAGACTGAGGCAGGACATTGCAGACTGAGGCAGGACATTACAGACTGAGGCAGGACATTGCAGACTGAGGCAGGACATTACAGACTGAGGCAGGACATTGCAGACTGAGGCAGGACATTACAGACTGAGGCAGGACATTGCAGACTGAGGCAGGACATTACAGACTGAGGCAGGACATTGCAGACTGAGGCAGGACATTGCAGGCTGTGGCAGGACATTGCAGACTGAGGCAGGACATTGCAGACTGAGGCAGGACATTGCAGACTGAGGCAGGACATTGCAGGCTGTGGCAGGACATTGCAGACTGAGGCAGGACATTGCAGACTGAGGCAGGACATTGCAGGCTGTGGCAGGACATTGCAGACGGAGGCAGGACATTGCAGACTGAGGGAGGACATTGCAGACTGTGGCAGGACATTGCAGACTGTGGCAGGACATTTCAGACTGGGGCAGGACATTGCAGACTGCGGCAGGACATTGCAGGATGAGGCAGGACATTGCAGACTGAGGCAGGACATTGCAGCCTGTGGCAGGACATTGCAGACTGAGGCAGGACATTGCAGACTTAGGCAGGACATTGCAGACTGAGGCAGGACATTGCAGACTGTGGCAGGACATTGCAGACTTAGGCAGGACATTGCAGACTGTGGCAGAACATTGCAGACTTAGGCAGGACATTGAGGACTGAGGCAGGACATTGCAGACTGAGGCAGGACATTGCAGGCTGCGACATTACATTGCAGACTGAGGCAGGACATTGCAGGCTGAGGCAGGACATTGCAGACTGAGGGAGGACATTGCAGACTGAGGCAGGACATTGCAGACTGAGGCAGGACATTGCAGACTGAGGGAGGACATTGCAGACTGTGGCAGGACATTGCAGACTGCGGCAGGACATTGCAGACTGAGGCAGGACATTGCAGACTGTGGCAGGACATTGCAGACTGAGGCAGGACATTGCAGGCTGTGGCAGGACATTGCAGACTGAGGCAGGATATTACAGACTGCGGCAGGACATTGCAGACTGAGGCAGGACATTGCAGACTGAGGCAGGACATTACAGACTGAGGCAGGATATTGCAGACTGAGGCAGGACATTGCAGGCTGTGGCAGGACATTGCAGACTGAGGCAGGACATTGCAGACTGAGGGAGGACATTGCAGACTGAGGCAGGATATTACAGACTGCGGCAGGACATTGCAGACTGAGGCAGGACATTGCAGACTGAGGCAGGACATTACAGACTGAGGCAGGACATTGCAGACTGAGGCAGGACATTACAGACTGAGGCAGGACATTGCAGACTGAGGCAGGACATTGCAGACTGAGGCAGGACATTGCAGACTGAGGCAGGACATTACAGACTGAGGCAGAACATTGCAGACTGAGGCAGGACATTGCAGACTGTGGCAGACTGAGGCAGGATATTGCAGACTGAGGCAGGACATTGCAGACTGAGGCAGGACATTGCAGACTTAGGCAGGACATTGCAGACTGAGGCAGGACATTGCAGACTGTGGCAGGACATTACAGACTGAGGCAGGACATTGCAGACTGAGGCAGGACATTGCAGACTGTGGCAGGACATTACAGACTGAGGCAGGACATTGCAGACTGTGGCAGGACATTGCAGACTGAGGCAGGACATTGCAGACTGAGGCAGGATATTATAGACTGTGGCAGGACATTACAGACTTAGGGAGGACATTGCAGACTGAGGCAGGATATTACAGACTGCGGCAGGACATTGCAGACTGAGGCAGGATATTACAGACTGCGGCAGGACATTGCAGACTGAGGCAGGACATTGCAGACTAAGGCAGGACATTACAGACTGAGGCAGGATATTGCAGACTGAGGCAGGACATTGCAGACTGAGGCAGGACATTGCAGACTGAGGCAGGATATTGCAGGCTGTGGCAGGACATTGCAGACTGTGGCAGGACATTGCAGACTGTGGCAGGACATTGCAGACTGAGGCAGGACATTGCAGACTGTGGCAGGACATTGCAGACTGAGGCAGGACATTGCAGACTGAGGCAGGATATTGCAGGCTGTGGCAGGATATTGCAGGCTGTGGCAGGACATTGCAGACTGAGGCAGGACATTGCAGACTGAGGCAGGACATTGCAGACTGTGGCAGGACATTGCAGACTGAGGCAGGACATTGCAGACTGTGGCAGGATATTATAGACTGTGGCAGGACATTACAGACTGAGGGAGGACATTGCAGACTGAGGCAGGATATTACAGACTGCGGCAGGACATTGCAGACTAAGGCAGGACATTGCAGACTGAGGCAGGACATTACAGACTGAGGCAGGACATTGCAGACTGAGGCAGGACATTACAGACTGAGGCAGGACATTGCAGACTGAGGCAGGACATTGCAGGCTGTGGCAGGACATTGCAGACTGAGGCAGGACATTGCAGACTGAGGCAGGACATTGCAGACTGAGGCAGGACATTGCAGGCTGTGGCAGGACATTGCAGACTGAGGCAGGACATTGCAGACTGAGGCAGGACATTGCAGACTGAGGCAGGACATTGCAGACTGAGGCAGGACATTGCAGACTGAGGGAGGACATTGCAGACTGAGGGAGGACATTGCAGACTGAGGGAGGACATTGCAGGCTGTGGCAGGACATTGCAGACTGAGGCAGGATATTACAGACTGCGGCAGGACATTGCAGACTGAGGCAGGACATTGCAGACTAAGGCAGGACATTACAGACTGAGGCAGGATATTGCAGACTGAGGCAGGACATTGCAGGCTGTGGCAGGACATTGCAGACTTAGGCAGGACATTGCAGACTGAGGCAGGACATTGCAGACTTAGGCAGGACATTGCAGACTAACTGTGGCAGGACATTGCAGACTGAGGCAGGACATTGCAGACTGAGGCAGGACATTGCAGACTGAGGCAGGACATTACAGACTGAGGCAGGACATTGCAGACTGAGGCAGGACATTGCAGACTGAGGCAGGATATTACAGAATGCGGCAGGACATTGCAGACTGAGGCAGGACATTGCAGACTGAGGAAGGACATTACAGACTGAGGGAGGACATTGCAGACTGAGGCAGGACATTGCAGACTGTGGCAGGACATTGCAGACTGAGGAAGGACATTACAGACTGAGGGAGGACATTGCAGACTGAGGCAGGACATTGCAGACTGAGGCAGGACATTACAGACTGAGGCAGGACATTGCAGACTGAGGCAGGACATTACAGACTGAGGCAGGACATTGCAGACTGAGGCAGGACATTACAGACTGAGGCAGGACATTGCAGACTGAGGCAGGACATTACAGACTGAGGCAGGACATTGCAGACTGAGGCAGGACATTGCAGGCTGTGGCAGGACATTGCAGACTGAGGCAGGACATTGCAGACTGAGGCAGGACATTGCAGACTGAGGCAGGACATTGCAGGCTGTGGCAGGACATTGCAGACTGAGGCAGGACATTGCAGACTGAGGCAGGACATTGCAGGCTGTGGCAGGACATTGCAGACGGAGGCAGGACATTGCAGACTGAGGGAGGACATTGCAGACTGTGGCAGGACATTGCAGACTGTGGCAGGACATTTCAGACTGGGGCAGGACATTGCAGACTGCGGCAGGACATTGCAGGATGAGGCAGGACATTGCAGACTGAGGCAGGACATTGCAGCCTGTGGCAGGACATTGCAGACTGAGGCAGGACATTGCAGACTTAGGCAGGACATTGCAGACTGAGGCAGGACATTGCAGACTGTGGCAGGACATTGCAGACTTAGGCAGGACATTGCAGACTGTGGCAGAACATTGCAGACTTAGGCAGGACATTGAGGACTGAGGCAGGACATTGCAGACTGAGGCAGGACATTGCAGGCTGCGACATTACATTGCAGACTGAGGCAGGACATTGCAGGCTGAGGCAGGACATTGCAGACTGAGGGAGGACATTGCAGACTGAGGCAGGACATTGCAGACTGAGGCAGGACATTGCAGACTGAGGGAGGACATTGCAGACTGTGGCAGGACATTGCAGACTGCGGCAGGACATTGCAGACTGAGGCAGGACATTGCAGACTGTGGCAGGACATTGCAGACTGAGGCAGGACATTGCAGGCTGTGGCAGGACATTGCAGACTGAGGCAGGATATTACAGACTGCGGCAGGACATTGCAGACTGAGGCAGGACATTGCAGACTGAGGCAGGACATTACAGACTGAGGCAGGATATTGCAGACTGAGGCAGGACATTGCAGGCTGTGGCAGGACATTGCAGACTGAGGCAGGACATTGCAGACTGAGGGAGGACATTGCAGACTGAGGCAGGATATTACAGACTGCGGCAGGACATTGCAGACTGAGGCAGGACATTGCAGACTGAGGCAGGACATTACAGACTGAGGCAGGACATTGCAGACTGAGGCAGGACATTACAGACTGAGGCAGGACATTGCAGACTGAGGCAGGACATTGCAGACTGAGGCAGGACATTGCAGACTGAGGCAGGACATTACAGACTGAGGCAGAACATTGCAGACTGAGGCAGGACATTGCAGACTGTGGCAGACTGAGGCAGGATATTGCAGACTGAGGCAGGACATTGCAGACTGAGGCAGGACATTGCAGACTTAGGCAGGACATTGCAGACTGAGGCAGGACATTGCAGACTGTGGCAGGACATTACAGACTGAGGCAGGACATTGCAGACTGAGGCAGGACATTGCAGACTGTGGCAGGACATTACAGACTGAGGCAGGACATTGCAGACTGTGGCAGGACATTGCAGACTGAGGCAGGACATTGCAGACTGAGGCAGGATATTATAGACTGTGGCAGGACATTACAGACTTAGGGAGGACATTGCAGACTGAGGCAGGATATTACAGACTGCGGCAGGACATTGCAGACTGAGGCAGGACATTGCAGACTGAGGCAGGACATTACAGACTGAGGCAGGACATTGCAGACTGTGGCAGGACATTGCAGACTGTGGCAGGACATTTCAGACTGTGGCAGGACATTGCAGACTGCGGCAGGACATTGCAGGATGAGGCAGGACATTGCAGACTGAGGCAGGACATTGCAGCCTGTGGCAGGACATTGCAGACTGAGGCAGGACATTGCAGACTTAGGCAGGACATTGCAGACTGAAGGAGGACATTGCAGACTGTGGCAGGACATTGCAGACTTAGGCAGGACATTGCAGACTGAGGCAGGACATTGCAGACTGTGGCAGGACATTGCAGACTTAGGCAGGACATTGAGGACTGAGGCAGGACATTGCAGACTGAGGCAGGACATTGCAGACTGAGGGAGGACATTGCAGACTGTGGCAGGACATTGCAGACTGAGGCAGGACATTGCAGACTGAGGGAGGACATTGCAGACTGTGGCAGGACATTGCAGACTGAGGCAGGACATTGCAGGCTGTGGCAGGACATTGCAGACTAAGGCAGGACATTACAGACTGAGGCAGGACATTGCAGACTGAGGCAGGACATTGCAGACTGTGGCAGACTGAGGCAGGACATTGCAGGCTGTGGCAGGACATTGCAGACTGAGGCAGGACATTACAGACTGAGGCAGGATATTGCAGACTGAGGCAGGACATTGCAGACTGAGGCAGGACATTGCAGACTGAGGCAGGATATTATAGACTGAGGCAGGACATTGCAGGCTGTGGCAGGACATTGCAGACTGAGGCAGGACATTACAGACTGAGGCAGGACATTGCAGACTGAGGCAGGATATTGCAGACTGAGGGAGGACATTGCAGAGTGAGGCAGGACATTGCAGACTGAGGCAGGACATTACAGACTGAGGCAGGACATTGCAGACTGTGGCAAGACATTGCAGACTGAGGCAGGACATTGCAGACTGAGGCAGGATATTATAGACTGTGGCAGGACATTACAGACTGAGGGAGGACATTGCAGACTGAGGCAGGATATTACAGACTGCGGCAGGACATTGCAGACTGAGGCAGGACATTGCAGACTGAGGCAGGACATTACAGACTGACGCAGGACATTGCAGACTGTGGCAGGACCTTTCAGACTGTGGCAGGACATTGCAGACTGCGGCAGGACATTGCAGGATGAGGCGGGACATTGCAGCCTGTGGCAGGACATTGCAGACTGAGGCAGGACATTGCAGACTGAGGCAGGACATTGCAGACTTAGGCAGGACATTGCAGACTTAGGCAGGACATTACAGACTGAGGCAGGACATTGCAGACTGTGGCAGGACATTGCAGGCTGAGACATTACTTTGCAGACTGAGGCAGGACATTGCAGGCTGAGGCAGGACATTGCAGACTAAGGGAGGACATTGCAGACTGAGGCAGGACATTGCAGACTGAGGCAGGACATTGCAGACTGAGGGAGGACATTGCAGACTGAGGGAGGACATTGCAGACTGTGGCAGGACATTGCAGACTGAGGCAGGACATTGCAGGCTGTGACAGGACATTGCAGACTGAGGCAGGATATTACAGACTGCGGCAGGACATTGCAGACTGAGGCAGGACATTGAGGACTGAGGCAGGACATTGCAGACTGAGGCAGGACATTGCAGGCTGAGATTACATTGCAGACTGAGGCAGGACATTGCAGACTAAGGGAGGACATTGCAGACTGTGGCAGGACATTGCAGGCTGTGGCAGGACATTGCAGACTGAGGCAGGATATTACAGACTGCGGCAGGACATTGCAGACTGAGGCAGGACATTGCAGACTTAGGCAGGACATTGCAGACTGAGGCAGGACATTGCAGACTGTGGCAGGACATTGCAGACTGAGGCAGGACATTGCAGACTGTGGCAGACTGAGGCAGGATATTGCAGACTGAGGCAGGACATTGCAGACTGAGGCAGGACATTACAGACTGAGGCAGGACATTACAGACTGAGGCAGGATATTGCAGACTGAGGCAGGACATTACAGACTGAGGCAGGATATTGCAGACTGAGGCAGGACATTGCAGACTGAGGCAGGACATTACAGACTGAGGCAGGACATTACAGACTGAGGCAGGACATTGCAGACTGAGGCAGGACATTGCAGACTGTGGCAGACTGAGGCAGGACATTGCAGACTGAGGCAGGATATTACAGACTGCGGCAGGACATTGCAGACTGAGGCAGGACATTGCAGACTGAGGCAGGACATTACAGACTGAGGCAGGACATTGCAGACTGTGGCAGGACATTGCAGACTGTGGCAGGACATTTCAGACTGTGGCAGGACATTGCAGACTGCGGCAGGACATTGCAGGATGAGGCAGGACATTGCAGACTGAGGCAGGACATTGCAGCCTGTGGCAGGACATTGCAGACTGTGGCAGGACATTGCAGACTGAGGCAGGACATTGCAGACTGAGGCAGGATATTATAGACTGTGGCAGGACATTACAGACTGAGGGAGGACATTGCAGACTGAGGCAGGATATTACAGACTGCGGCAGGACATTGCAGACTGAGGCAGGACATTACAGACTGAGGCAGGACATTGCAGACTGTGGCAGGACATTGCAGACTGTGGCAGGACATTTCAGACTGTGGCAGGACATTGCAGACTGCGGCAGGACATTGCAGGATGAGGCAGGACATTGCAGACTGAGGCAGGACATTGCAGCCTGTGGCAGGACATTGCAGACTGAGGCAGGACATTGCAGACTGAAGGAGGACATTGCAGACTGTGGCAGGACATTGCAGACTGAGGCAGGACATTGCAGACTGAGGCAGGACATTACAGACTGAGGCAGGACATTGCAGACTGTGGCAGGACATTGCAGACTGTGGCAGGACATTGCAGACTGCGGCAGGACATTGCAGGATGAGGCAGGACATTGCAGACTGAGGCAGGACATTGCAGCCTGTGGCAGGACATTGCAGACTGAGGCAGGACATTGCAGACTGAAGGAGGACATTGCAGACTGAGGCAGGACATTGCAGCCTGTGGCAGGACATTGCAGACTGAGGCAGGACATTGCAGACTTAGGCAGGATATTGCAGACTGAGGCAGGACATTGCAGACTTAGGCAGGATATTGCAGACTGTGGCAGGACATTGCAGACTTAGGCAAGACATTGAGGACTGAGGCAGGACATTACAGACTGAGGCAGGACATTGCAGACTGAGGCAGGACATTGCAGGCTGAGGCAGGACATTGCAGGCTGAGGCAGGACATTGCAGACTGTGGCAGGACATTGCAGACTTAGGCAAGACATTGAGGACTGAGGCAGGACATTGCAGACTTAGGCAGGACATTGCAGGCTGAGACATTACATTGCAGACTGAGGCAGGACATTGCAGGCTGAGGCAGGACATTGCAGACTGAGGCAGGACATTGCAGACTGAGGGAGCACATTGCAGACTGTGGCAGGACATTGCAGACTGAGGCAGGACATTGCAGGCTGTGGCAGGACATTGCAGACTGAGGCAGGATATTACAGACTGAGGCAGGATATTGCAGACTGAGGCAGGACATCGCAGGCTGTGGCAGGACATTGCAGGCTGTGGCAGGACATCGCAGGCTGTGGCAGGACATTGCAGACTGTGGCAGGACATTACAGACTGAGGCAGGACATTGCAGACTGTGGCAGGACATTGCAGACTGAGGCAGGACATTGCAGACTGAGGCAGGATATTATAGACTGTGGCAGGACATTACAGACTTAGGGAGGACATTGCAGACTGAGGCAGGATATTACAGACTGCGGCAGGACATTGCAGACTGAGGCAGGACATTGCAGACTGAGGCAGGACATTACAGACTGAGGCAGGACATTGCAGACTGTGGCAGGACATTGCAGACTGTGGCAGGACATTTCAGACTGTGGCAGGACATTGCAGACTGCGGCAGGACATTGCAGGATGAGGCAGGACATTGCAGACTGAGGCAGGACATTGCAGCCTGTGGCAGGACATTGCAGACTGAGGCAGGACATTGCAGACTTAGGCAGGACATTGCAGACTGAAGGAGGACATTGCAGACTGTGGCAGGACATTGCAGACTTAGGCAGGACATTGCAGACTGAGGCAGGACATTGCAGACTGTGGCAGGACATTGCAGACTTAGGCAGGACATTGAGGACTGAGGCAGGACATTGCAGACTGAGGCAGGACATTGCAGACTGAGGGAGGACATTGCAGACTGTGGCAGGACATTGCAGACTGAGGCAGGACATTGCAGACTGAGGGAGGACATTGCAGACTGTGGCAGGACATTGCAGACTGAGGCAGGACATTGCAGGCTGTGGCAGGACATTGCAGACTAAGGCAGGACATTACAGACTGAGGCAGGACATTGCAGACTGAGGCAGGACATTGCAGACTGTGGCAGACTGAGGCAGGACATTGCAGGCTGTGGCAGGACATTGCAGACTGAGGCAGGACATTACAGACTGAGGCAGGATATTGCAGACTGAGGCAGGACATTGCAGACTGAGGCAGGACATTGCAGACTGAGGCAGGATATTATAGACTGAGGCAGGACATTGCAGGCTGTGGCAGGACATTGCAGACTGAGGCAGGACATTACAGACTGAGGCAGGACATTGCAGACTGAGGCAGGATATTGCAGACTGAGGGAGGACATTGCAGAGTGAGGCAGGACATTGCAGACTGAGGCAGGACATTACAGACTGAGGCAGGACATTGCAGACTGTGGCAAGACATTGCAGACTGAGGCAGGACATTGCAGACTGAGGCAGGATATTATAGACTGTGGCAGGACATTACAGACTGAGGGAGGACATTGCAGACTGAGGCAGGATATTACAGACTGCGGCAGGACATTGCAGACTGAGGCAGGACATTGCAGACTGAGGCAGGACATTACAGACTGAGGCAGGACATTGCAGACTGTGGCAGGACCTTTCAGACTGTGGCAGGACATTGCAGACTGCGGCAGGACATTGCAGGATGAGGCGGGACATTGCAGCCTGTGGCAGGACATTGCAGACTGAGGCAGGACATTGCAGACTGAGGCAGGACATTGCAGACTTAGGCAGGACATTGCAGACTTAGGCAGGACATTACAGACTGAGGCAGGACATTGCAGACTGTGGCAGGACATTGCAGGCTGAGACATTACTTTGCAGACTGAGGCAGGACATTGCAGGCTGAGGCAGGACATTGCAGACTAAGGGAGGACATTGCAGACTGAGGCAGGACATTGCAGACTGAGGCATGACATTGCAGACTGAGGGAGGACATTGCAGACTGAGGGAGGACATTGCAGACTGTGGCAGGACATTGCAGACTGAGGCAGGACATTGCAGGCTGTGACAGGACATTGCAGACTGAGGCAGGATATTACAGACTGCGGCAGGACATTGCAGACTGAGGCAGGACATTGAGGACTGAGGCAGGACATTGCAGACTGAGGCAGGACATTGCAGGCTGAGATTACATTGCAGACTGAGGCAGGACATTGCAGACTAAGGGAGGACATTGCAGACTGTGGCAGGACATTGCAGGCTGTGGCAGGACATTGCAGACTGAGGCAGGATATTACAGACTGCGGCAGGACATTGCAGACTGAGGCAGGACATTGCAGACTTAGGCAGGACATTGCAGACTGAGGCAGGACATTGCAGACTGTGGCAGGACATTGCAGACTGAGGCAGGACATTGCAGACTGTGGCAGACTGAGGCAGGATATTGCAGACTGAGGCAGGACATTGCAGACTGAGGCAGGACATTACAGACTGAGGCAGGACATTACAGACTGAGGCAGGATATTGCAGACTGAGGCAGGACATTACAGACTGAGGCAGGATATTGCAGACTGAGGCAGGACATTGCAGACTGAGGCAGGACATTACAGACTGAGGCAGGACATTACAGACTGAGGCAGGACATTGCAGACTGAGGCAGGACATTGCAGACTGTGGCAGACTGAGGCAGGACATTGCAGACTGAGGCAGGATATTACAGACTGCGGCAGGACATTGCAGACTGAGGCAGGACATTGCAGACTGAGGCAGGACATTACAGACTGAGGCAGGACATTGCAGACTGTGGCAGGACATTGCAGACTGTGGCAGGACATTTCAGACTGTGGCAGGACATTGCAGACTGCGGCAGGACATTGCAGGATGAGGCAGGACATTGCAGACTGAGGCAGGACATTGCAGCCTGTGGCAGGACATTGCAGACTGTGGCAGGACATTGCAGACTGAGGCAGGACATTGCAGACTGAGGCAGGATATTATAGACTGTGGCAGGACATTACAGACTGAGGGAGGACATTGCAGACTGAGGCAGGATATTACAGACTGCGGCAGGACATTGCAGACTGAGGCAGGACATTACAGACTGAGGCAGGACATTGCAGACTGTGGCAGGACATTGCAGACTGTGGCAGGACATTTCAGACTGTGGCAGGACATTGCAGACTGCGGCAGGACATTGCAGGATGAGGCAGGACATTGCAGACTGAGGCAGGACATTGCAGCCTGTGGCAGGACATTGCAGACTGAGGCAGGACATTGCAGACTGAAGGAGGACATTGCAGACTGTGGCAGGACATTGCAGACTGAGGCAGGACATTGCAGACTGAGGCAGGACATTACAGACTGAGGCAGGACATTGCAGACTGTGGCAGGACATTGCAGACTGTGGCAGGACATTGCAGACTGCGGCAGGACATTGCAGGATGAGGCAGGACATTGCAGACTGAGGCAGGACATTGCAGCCTGTGGCAGGACATTGCAGACTGAGGCAGGACATTGCAGACTGAAGGAGGACATTGCAGACTGAGGCAGGACATTGCAGCCTGTGGCAGGACATTGCAGACTGAGGCAGGACATTGCAGACTTAGGCAGGATATTGCAGACTGAGGCAGGACATTGCAGACTTAGGCAGGATATTGCAGACTGTGGCAGGACATTGCAGACTTAGGCAAGACATTGAGGACTGAGGCAGGACATTACAGACTGAGGCAGGACATTGCAGACTGAGGCAGGACATTGCAGGCTGAGGCAGGACATTGCAGGCTGAGGCAGGACATTGCAGACTGTGGCAGGACATTGCAGACTTAGGCAAGACATTGAGGACTGAGGCAGGACATTGCAGACTTAGGCAGGACATTGCAGGCTGAGACATTACATTGCAGACTGAGGCAGGACATTGCAGGCTGAGGCAGGACATTGCAGACTGAGGCAGGACATTGCAGACTGAGGGAGCACATTGCAGACTGTGGCAGGACATTGCAGACTGAGGCAGGACATTGCAGGCTGTGGCAGGACATTGCAGACTGAGGCAGGATATTACAGACTGAGGCAGGATATTGCAGACTGAGGCAGGACATCGCAGGCTGTGGCAGGACATTGCAGGCTGTGGCAGGACATTGCAGACTGAGGCAGGACATTGCAGACTTAGGCAGGACATTGCAGACTGAGGCAGGACATTGCAGACTGAGGCAGGACATTACAGACTGAGGCAGGACATTGCAGACTGAGGCAGGACATTACAGACTGAGGCAGGATATTACAGACTGAGGCAGGACATTGCAGACTGTGGCAGGACATTGCAGACTGAGGCAGGACATTGCAGACTGAGGCAGGACATTACAGACTGAGGCAGGACATTGCAGACTGAGGCAGGACATTACAGACTGAGGCAGGATATTACAGACTGCGGCAGGACATTGCAGACTGAGGCAGGACATTGCAGACTGAGGCAGGACATTACAGACTGAGGCAGGACATTGCAGACTGAGGCAGGACATTACAGACTGAGGCAGGACATTGCAGACTGAGGCAGGACATTACAGACTGAGGCAGGACATTACAGACTGAGGCAGGACATTGCAGACTGAGGCAGGACATTGCAGACTGTGGCAGACTGAGGCAGGACATTGCAGACTGAGGCAGGACATTACAGACTGAGGAAGGACATTGCAGACTGAGGCAGGACATTGCAGACTGTGGCAGACTGAGGCAGGACATTGCAGACTGAGGCAGGACATTGCAGACTGTGGCAGGACATTGCAGACTGTGGCAGGACATTTCAGACTGTGGCAGGACATTGCAGACTGCGGCAGGACATTGCAGGATGAGGCAGGACATTGCAGACTGAGGCAGGACATTGCAGCCTGTGGCAGGACATTGCAGACTGAGGCAGGACATTGCAGACTGAAGGAGGACATTGCAGACTGTGGCAGGACATTGCAGACTGAGGCAGGACATTGCAGACTGAGGCAGGACATTACAGACTGAGGCAGGACATTGCAGACTGTGGCAGGACATTGCAGACTGTGGCAGGACATTGCAGACTGAGGCAGGACATTGCAGACTGAGGGAGGACATTGCAGACTGTGGCAGGACATTGCAGACTGAGGCAGGACATTGCAGGCTGTGGCAGGACATTGCAGACTAAGGCAGGACATTACAGACTGAGGCAGGACATTGCAGACTGAGGCAGGACATTGCAGACTGTGGCAGACTGAGGCAGGACATTGCAGGCTGTGGCAGGACATTGCAGACTGAGGCAGGACATTACAGACTGAGGCAGGATATTGCAGACTGAGGCAGGACATTGCAGACTGAGGCAGGACATTGCAGACTGAGGCAGGATATTATAGACTGAGGCAGGACATTGCAGGCTGTGGCAGGACATTGCAGACTGAGGCAGGACATTACAGACTGAGGCAGGACATTGCAGACTGAGGCAGGATATTGCAGACTGAGGGAGGACATTGCAGAGTGAGGCAGGACATTGCAGACTGAGGCAGGACATTACAGACTGAGGCAGGACATTGTAGACTGTGGCAAGACATTGCAGACTGAGGCAGGACATTGCAGACTGAGGCAGGATATTATAGACTGTGGCAGGACATTACAGACTGAGGGAGGACATTGCAGACTGAGGCAGGATATTACAGACTGCGGCAGGACATTGCAGACTGAGGCAGGACATTGCAGACTGAGGCAGGACATTACAGACTGAGGCAGGACATTGCAGACTGTGGCAGGACCTTTCAGACTGTGGCAGGACATTGCAGACTGCGGCAGGACATTGCAGGATGAGGCGGGACATTGCAGCCTGTGGCAGGACATTGCAGACTGAGGCAGGACATTGCAGACTGAGGCAGGACATTGCAGACTTAGGCAGGACATTGCAGACTTAGGCAGGACATTACAGACTGAGGCAGGACATTGCAGACTGTGGCAGGACATTGCAGGCTGAGACATTACTTTGCAGACTGAGGCAGGACATTGCAGGCTGAGGCAGGACATTGCAGACTAAGGGAGGACATTGCAGACTGAGGCAGGACATTGCAGACTGAGGCAGGACATTGCAGACTGAGGGAGGACATTGCAGACTGAGGGAGGACATTGCAGACTGTGGCAGGACATTGCAGACTGAGGCAGGACATTGCAGGCTGTGACAGGACATTGCAGACTGAGGCAGGATATTACAGACTGCGGCAGGACATTGCAGACTGAGGCAGGACATTGAGGACTGAGGCAGGACATTGCAGACTGAGGCAGGACATTGCAGGCTGAGATTACATTGCAGACTGAGGCAGGACATTGCAGACTAAGGGAGGACATTGCAGACTGTGGCAGGACATTGCAGGCTGTGGCAGGACATTGCAGACTGAGGCAGGATATTACAGACTGCGGCAGGACATTGCAGACTGAGGCAGGACATTGCAGACTTAGGCAGGACATTGCAGACTGAGGCAGGACATTGCAGACTGTGGCAGGACATTGCAGACTGAGGCAGGACATTGCAGACTGTGGCAGACTGAGGCAGGATATTGCAGACTGAGGCAGGACATTGCAGACTGAGGCAGGACATTACAGACTGAGGCAGGACATTACAGACTGAGGCAGGATATTGCAGACTGAGGCAGGACATTACAGACTGAGGCAGGATATTGCAGACTGAGGCAGGACATTGCAGACTGAGGCAGGACATTACAGACTGAGGCAGGACATTACAGACTGAGGCAGGACATTGCAGACTGAGGCAGGACATTGCAGACTGTGGCAGACTGAGGCAGGACATTGCAGACTGAGGCAGGATATTACAGACTGCGGCAGGACATTGCAGACTGAGGCAGGACATTGCAGACTGAGGCAGGACATTACAGACTGAGGCAGGACATTGCAGACTGTGGCAGGACATTGCAGACTGTGGCAGGACATTTCAGACTGTGGCAGGACATTGCAGACTGCGGCAGGACATTGCAGGATGAGGCAGGACATTGCAGACTGAGGCAGGACATTGCAGCCTGTGGCAGGACATTGCAGACTGTGGCAGGACATTGCAGACTGAGGCAGGACATTGCAGACTGAGGCAGGATATTATAGACTGTGGCAGGACATTACAGACTGAGGGAGGACATTGCAGACTGAGGCAGGATATTACAGACTGCGGCAGGACATTGCAGACTGAGGCAGGACATTACAGACTGAGGCAGGACATTGCAGACTGTGGCAGGACATTGCAGACTGTGGCAGGACATTTCAGACTGTGGCAGGACATTGCAGACTGCGGCAGGACATTGCAGGATGAGGCAGGACATTGCAGACTGAGGCAGGACATTGCAGCCTGTGGCAGGACATTGCAGACTGAGGCAGGACATTGCAGACTGAAGGAGGACATTGCAGACTGTGGCAGGACATTGCAGACTGAGGCAGGACATTGCAGACTGAGGCAGGACATTACAGACTGAGGCAGGACATTGCAGACTGTGGCAGGACATTGCAGACTGTGGCAGGACATTGCAGACTGCGGCAGGACATTGCAGGATGAGGCAGGACATTGCAGACTGAGGCAGGACATTGCAGCCTGTGGCAGGACATTGCAGACTGAGGCAGGACATTGCAGACTGAAGGAGGACATTGCAGACTGAGGCAGGACATTGCAGCCTGTGGCAGGACATTGCAGACTGAGGCAGGACATTGCAGACTTAGGCAGGATATTGCAGACTGAGGCAGGACATTGCAGACTTAGGCAGGATATTGCAGACTGTGGCAGGACATTGCAGACTTAGGCAAGACATTGAGGACTGAGGCAGGACATTACAGACTGAGGCAGGACATTGCAGACTGAGGCAGGACATTGCAGACTGAGGCAGGACATTGCAGGCTGAGGCAGGACATTGCAGACTGTGGCAGGACATTGCAGACTTAGGCAAGACATTGAGGACTGAGGCAGGACATTGCAGACTTAGGCAGGACATTGCAGGCTGAGACATTACATTGCAGACTGAGGCAGGACATTGCAGGCTGAGGCAGGACATTGCAGACTGAGGCAGGACATTGCAGACTGAGGGAGCACATTGCAGACTGTGGCAGGACATTGCAGACTGAGGCAGGACATTGCAGGCTGTGGCAGGACATTGCAGACTGAGGCAGGATATTACAGACTGAGGCAGGATATTGCAGACTGAGGCAGGACATCGCAGGCTGTGGCAGGACATTGCAGGCTGTGGCAGGACATTGCAGACTGAGGCAGGACATTGCAGACTTAGGCAGGACATTGCAGACTGAGGCAGGACATTGCAGACTGAGGCAGGACATTACAGACTGAGGCAGGACATTGCAGACTGAGGCAGGACATTACAGACTGAGGCAGGATATTACAGACTGAGGCAGGACATTGCAGACTGTGGCAGGACATTGCAGACTGAGGCAGGACATTGCAGACTGAGGCAGGACATTACAGACTGAGGCAGGACATTGCAGACTGAGGCAGGACATTACAGACTGAGGCAGGATATTACAGACTGCGGCAGGACATTGCAGACTGAGGCAGGACATTGCAGACTGAGGCAGGACATTACAGACTGAGGCAGGACATTGCAGACTGAGGCAGGACATTACAGACTGAGGCAGGACATTGCAGACTGAGGCAGGACATTACAGACTGAGGCAGGACATTACAGACTGAGGCAGGACATTGCAGACTGAGGCAGGACATTGCAGACTGTGGCAGACTGAGGCAGGACATTGCAGACTGAGGCAGGACATTACAGACTGAGGAAGGACATTGCAGACTGAGGCAGGACATTGCAGACTGTGGCAGACTGAGGCAGGACATTGCAGACTGAGGCAGGACATTGCAGACTGTGGCAGGACATTGCAGACTGTGGCAGGACATTTCAGACTGTGGCAGGACATTGCAGACTGCGGCAGGACATTGCAGGATGAGGCAGGACATTGCAGACTGAGGCAGGACATTGCAGCCTGTGGCAGGACATTGCAGACTGAGGCAGGACATTGCAGACTGAAGGAGGACATTGCAGACTGTGGCAGGACATTGCAGACTGAGGCAGGACATTGCAGACTGAGGCAGGACATTACAGACTGAGGCAGGACATTGCAGACTGTGGCAGGACATTGCAGACTGTGGCAGGACATTGCAGACTGCGGCAGGACATTGCAGGATGAGGCAGGACATTGCAGACTGAGGCAGGACATTGCAGCCTGTGGCAGGACATTGCAGACTGAGGCAGGACATTGCAGACTGAAGGAGGACATTGCAGACTGAGGCAGGACATTGCAGCCTGTGGCAGGACATTGCAGACTGAGGCAGGACATTGCAGACTTAGGCAGGATATTGCAGACTGAGGCAGGACATTGCAGACTTAGGCAGGATATTGCAGACTGTGGCAGGACATTGCAGACTTAGGCAAGACATTGAGGACTGAGGCAGGACATTGCAGACTGAGGCAGGACATTGCAGGCTGAGGCAGGACATTGCAGGCTGAGGCAGGACATTGCAGGCTGAGGCAGGACATTGCAGGCTGAGGCAGGACATTGCAGACTGTGGCAGGACATTGCAGACTTAGGCAAGACATTGAGGACTGAGGCAGGACATTGCAGACTTAGGCAGGACATTGCAGGCTGAGACATTACATTGCAGACTGAGGCAGGACATTGCAGGCTGAGGCAGGACATTGCAGACTGAGGCAGGACATTGCAGACTGAGGGAGCACATTGCAGACTGTGGCAGGACATTGCAGACTGAGGCAGGACATTGCAGGCTGTGGCAGGACATTGCAGACTGAGGCAGGATATTACAGACTGAGGCAGGATATTGCAGACTGAGGCAGGACATCGCAGGCTGTGGCAGGACATTGCAGGCTGTGGCAGGACATTGCAGACTGAGGCAGGACATTGCAGACTGATGCAGGACATTACAGACTGAGGCAGGACATTGCAGACTGAGGCAGGACATTACAGACTGAGGCAGGATATTACAGACTGAGGCAGGACATTGCAGACTGTGGCAGGACATTGCAGACTGAGGCAGGACATTGCAGACTGAGGCAGGACATTACAGACTGAGGCAGGACATTGCAGACTGAGGCAGGACATTACAGACTGAGGCAGGATATTACAGACTGCGGCAGGACATTGCAGACTGAGGCAGGACATTGCAGACTGAGGCAGGACATTACAGACTGAGGCAGGACATTGCAGACTGAGGCAGGACATTACAGACTGAGGCAGGACATTGCAGACTGAGGCAGGACATTGCAGACTGAGGCAGGACATTACAGACTGAGGCAGGACATTGCAGACTGAGGCAGGACATTGCAGACTGTGGCAGACTGAGGCAGGACATTGCAGACTGAGGCAGGACATTACAGACTGAGGAAGGACATTGCAGACTGAGGCAGGACATTGCAGACTGTGGCAGACTGAGGCAGGACATTGCAGACTGAGGCAGGATATTGCAGACTGAGGCAGGACATTGCAGACTGAGGCAGGACATTACAGACTGAGGCAGGACATTGCAGACTGAGGCAGGACATTGCAGACTGTGGCAGGACATTACAGACTGAGGCAGGACATTGCAGACTGAGGCAGGACATTGCAGACTGTGGCAGACTGAGGCAGGACATTGCAGACTGAGGCAGGACATTGCAGACTGTGGCAGACTGAGGCAGGACATTGCAGACTGAGGCAGGACATTGCAGACTGTGGCAGACTGAGGCAGGATATTGCAGACTGTGGCAGGACATTGCAGACTGAGGCAGGACATTGCAGACTGAGGCAGGACATTACAGACTGAGGCAGGACATTGCAGACTGAGGCAGGACATTGCAGACTGAGGCAGGACATTGCAGACTGAGGCAGGACATTGCAGACTGAGGCAGGACATTACATACTTAGGCAGGACATTGCAGACTGAGGCAGAATATTGCAGACTGTGGCAGGACATTGCAGACTGAGGCAGGACATTACAGTCTGAGGCAAGACATTGCAGACTGATGCAGGACATTGCAGACTGATGCAGGACATTGCAGACTGATGCAGGACATTGCAGCCTGCGGCAGGACATTGCAGACTGAGGAAGGACATTGCAGACTGAGGAAGGACATTGCAGACTGAGGAAGGACATTGCAGACTGAGGGAGGACATTACAGACTGAGGCAGGACATTGCAGACTGCGGCAGGACATTGCAGACTGAGGGAGGACATTGCTGACTGAGGCAGGACATTGCAGACTGATGCAGGATATTGCAGACTGAGGCAGGACATTGCAGACTGAGGCAGGACATTACAGACTGAGGCAGGACATTGCAGACTGTGGCAGGACATTGCAGACTGAGGCAGGACATTGCAGACTGAGGCAGGACATTGCAGACTGAGGCAGGACATTACAGACTGAGGCAGGACATTGCAGACTGAGGCAGGACATTGCAGACTGAGGCAGGACATTACAGACTGAGGCAGGACATTGCAGACTGAGGCAGGACATTGCAGACTGTGGCAGACTGAGGCAGGACATTGCAGACTGAGGCAGGACATTACAGACTGAGGCAGGACATTGCAGACTGAGGCAGGACATTGCAGACTGTGGCAGACTGAGGCAGGACATTGCAGACTGAGGCAGGATATTGCAGACTGAGGCAGGACATTGCAGACTGAGGCAGGACATTACAGACTGAGGCAGGACATTGCAGACTGAGGCAGGACATTGCAGACTGTGGCAGGACATTACAGACTGAGGCAGGACATTGCAGACTGAGGCAGGACATTGCAGACTGTGGCAGACTGAGGCAGGACATTGCAGACTGAGGCAGGACATTGCAGACTGTGGCAGACTGAGGCAGGACATTGCAGACTGAGGCAGGACATTGCAGACTGTGGCAGACTGAGGCAGGATATTGCAGACTGTGGCAGGACATTGCAGACTGAGGCAGGACATTGCAGACTGAGGCAGGACATTACAGACTGAGGCAGGACATTGCAGACTGAGGCAGGACATTGCAGACTGAGGCAGGACATTACATACTTAGGCAGGACATTGCAGACTGAGGCAGAATATTGCAGACTGTGGCAGGACATTGCAGACTGAGGCAGGACATTACAGTCTGAGGCAGGACATTGCAGACTGATGCAGGACATTGCAGACTGATGCAGGACATTGCAGACTGATGCAGGACATTGCAGCCTGAGGAAGGACATTGCAGACTGAGGAAGGACATTGCAGACTGAGGAAGGACATTGCAGACTGAGGGAGGACATTACAGACTGAGGCAGGACATTGCAGACTGCGGCAGGACATTGCAGACTGCGGCAGGACATTGCAGACTGAGGGAGGACATTGCTGACTGAGGCAGGACATTGCAGACTGATGCAGGATATTGCAGACTGAGGCAGGACATTGCAGATTGAGGCAGGACATTACAGACTGAGGCAGGACATTGCAGACTGAGGCAGGATATTGCAGACTGAGGCAGGACAATGCAGACTGATGCAGGACATTGCAGACTGAGGCAGGACATTGCAGACTGAGGCAGGACATTTCAGACTGTGGCAGGACATTGCAGACTGCGGCAGGACATTGCAGGATGAGGCAGGACATTGCAGACTGAGGCAGGACATTGCAGCCTGTGGCAGGACATTGCAGACTGTGGCAGGACATTGCAGACTGAGGCAGGACATTGCAGACTGAGGCAGGATATTATAGACTGTGGCAGGACATTACAGACTGAGGGAGGACATTGCAGACTGAGGCAGGATATTACAGACTGCGGCAGGACATTGCAGACTGAGGCAGGACATTGCAGACTGAGGCAGGACATTACAGACTGAGGCAGGACATTGCAGACTGTGGCAGGACATTGCAGACTGTGGCAGGACATTTCAGACTGTGGCAGGACATTGCAGACTGCGGCAGGACATTGCAGGATGAGGCAGGACATTGCAGACTGAGGCAGGACATTGCAGCCTGTGGCAGGACATTGAGGACTGAGGCAGGACATTACAGACTGAGGCAGGACATTGCAGACTGAGGCAGGACATTGCAGGCTGAGGCAGGACATTGCAGGCTGAGGCAGGACATTGCAGACTGTGGCAGGACATTGCAGACTTAGGCAAGACATTGAGGACTGAGGCAGGACATTGCAGACTTAGGCAGGACATTGCAGGCTGAGACATTACATTGCAGACTGAGGCAGGACATTGCAGGCTGAGGCAGGACATTGCAGACTGAGGCAGGACATTGCAGACTGAGGGAGCACATTGCAGACTGTGGCAGGACATTGCAGACTGAGGCAGGACATTGCAGGCTGTGGCAGGACATTGCAGACTGAGGCAGGATATTACAGACTGAGGCAGGATATTGCAGACTGAGGCAGGACATCGCAGGCTGTGGCAGGACATTGCAGGCTGTGGCAGGACATTGCAGACTGAGGCAGGACATTGCAGACTTAGGCAGGACATTGCAGACTGAGGCAGGACATTGCAGACTGAGGCAGGACATTACAGACTGAGGCAGGACATTGCAGACTGAGGCAGGACATTACAGACTGAGGCAGGATATTACAGACTGAGGCAGGACATTGCAGACTGTGGCAGGACATTGCAGACTGAGGCAGGACATTGCAGACTGAGGCAGGACATTACAGACTGAGGCAGGACATTGCAGACTGAGGCAGGACATTACAGACTGAGGCAGGATATTACAGACTGCGGCAGGACATTGCAGACTGAGGCAGGACATTGCAGACTGAGGCAGGACATTACAGACTGAGGCAGGACATTGCAGACTGAGGCAGGACATTACAGACTGAGGCAGGACATTGCAGACTGAGGCAGGACATTGCAGACTGAGGCAGGACATTACAGACTGAGGCAGGACATTGCAGACTGAGGCAGGACATTGCAGACTGTGGCAGACTGAGGCAGGACATTGCAGACTGAGGCAGGACATTACAGACTGAGGAAGGACATTGCAGACTGAGGCAGGACATTGCAGACTGTGGCAGACTGAGGCAGGACATTGCAGACTGAGGCAGGATATTGCAGACTGAGGCAGGACATTGCAGACTGAGGCAGGACATTACAGACTGAGGCAGGACATTGCAGACTGAGGCAGGACATTGCAGACTGTGGCAGGACATTACAGACTGAGGCAGGACATTGCAGACTGAGGCAGGACATTGCAGACTGTGGCAGACTGAGGCAGGACATTGCAGACTGAGGCAGGACATTGCAGACTGTGGCAGACTGAGGCAGGACATTGCAGACTGAGGCAGGACATTGCAGACTGTGGCAGACTGAGGCAGGATATTGCAGACTGTGGCAGGACATTGCAGACTGAGGCAGGACATTGCAGACTGAGGCAGGACATTACAGACTGAGGCAGGACATTGCAGACTGAGGCAGGACATTGCAGACTGAGGCAGGACATTGCAGACTGAGGCAGGACATTGCAGACTGAGGCAGGACATTACATACTTAGGCAGGACATTGCAGACTGAGGCAGAATATTGCAGACTGTGGCAGGACATTGCAGACTGAGGCAGGACATTACAGTCTGAGGCAAGACATTGCAGACTGATGCAGGACATTGCAGACTGATGCAGGACATTGCAGACTGATGCAGGACATTGCAGCCTGCGGCAGGACATTGCAGACTGAGGAAGGACATTGCAGACTGAGGAAGGACATTGCAGACTGAGGAAGGACATTGCAGACTGAGGGAGGACATTACAGACTGAGGCCGGACATTGCAGACTGCGGCAGGACATTGCAGACTGAGGGAGGACATTGCTGACTGAGGCAGGACATTGCAGACTGATGCAGGATATTGCAGACTGAGGCAGGACATTGCAGACTGAGGCAGGACATTACAGACTGAGGCAGGACATTGCAGACTGTGGCAGGACATTGCAGACTGAGGCAGGACATTGCAGACTGAGGCAGGACATTGCAGACTGAGGCAGGACATTACAGACTGAGGCAGGACATTGCAGACTGAGGCAGGACATTGCAGACTGAGGCAGGACATTACAGACTGAGGCAGGACATTGCAGACTGAGGCAGGACATTGCAGACTGTGGCAGACTGAGGCAGGACATTGCAGACTGAGGCAGGACATTACAGACTGAGGCAGGACATTGCAGACTGAGGCAGGACATTGCAGACTGTGGCAGACTGAGGCAGGACATTGCAGACTGAGGCAGGATATTGCAGACTGAGGCAGGACATTGCAGACTGAGGCAGGACATTACAGACTGAGGCAGGACATTGCAGACTGAGGCAGGACATTGCAGACTGTGGCAGGACATTACAGACTGAGGCAGGACATTGCAGACTGAGGCAGGACATTGCAGACTGTGGCAGACTGAGGCAGGACATTGCAGACTGAGGCAGGACATTGCAGACTGTGGCAGACTGAGGCAGGACATTGCAGACTGAGGCAGGACATTGCAGACTGTGGCAGACTGAGGCAGGATATTGCAGACTGTGGCAGGACATTGCAGACTGAGGCAGGACATTGCAGACTGAGGCAGGACATTACAGACTGAGGCAGGACATTGCAGACTGAGGCAGGACATTGCAGACTGAGGCAGGACATTGCAGACTGAGGCAGGACATTACATACTTAGGCAGGACATTGCAGACTGAGGCAGAATATTGCAGACTGTGGCAGGACATTGCAGACTGAGGCAGGACATTACAGTCTGAGGCAGGACATTGCAGACTGATGCAGGACATTGCAGACTGATGCAGGACATTGCAGACTGATGCAGGACATTGCAGCCTGAGGAAGGACATTGCAGACTGAGGAAGGACATTGCAGACTGAGGAAGGACATTGCAGACTGAGGGAGGACATTACAGACTGAGGCAGGACATTGCAGACTGCGGCAGGACATTGCAGACTGCGGCAGGACATTGCAGACTGAGGGAGGACATTGCTGACTGAGGCAGGACATTGCAGACTGATGCAGGATATTGCAGACTGAGGCAGGACATTGCAGACTGAGGCAGGACATTACAGACTGAGGCAGGACATTGCAGACTGAGGCAGGATATTGCAGACTGAGGCAGGACAATGCAGACTGATGCAGGACATTGCAGACTGAGGCAGGACATTGCAGACTGAGGCAGGACATTACAGACTGAGGCAGGACATTACAGTCTGAGGCAGGACATTGCAGACTGAGGGAGGACATTGCAGACTGAGGCAGGACATTGCAGACTGTGGCAGGACATTGCAGACTGAGGCAGGACATTGCAGACTGAGGCAGGACATTACAGACTGAGGCAGGATATTGCAGACTGAGGCAGGACATTACAGTCTGAGGCAGGACATTACAGACTGAGGCAGGACATTGCAGGCTGAGGCAGGACATTGCAGGCTGAGGCAGGACATTGCAGGCTGAGGCAGGACATTGCAGACTGAGGCAGGACATTACAGACTGAGGCAGGACATTGCAGACTGAGGCAGGACATTACAGACTGAGGCTGGACATTGCAGACTGAGGCAGGACATTGCAGACCGCGCAGGACGTTGCAGACTGAGGCAGGACATTACAGTCTGAGGCAGGACATTACAGTCTGAGGCAGGACATTACAGTCTGAGGCAGGACATTACAGACTGAGGCAGGACATTGCAGACTGCGGCAGGACATTACAGACTGAGGCAGGACATTGCAGACTGAGGGAGGACATTACAGTCTGAGGCAGGACATTACAGTCTGAGGCAGGACATTACAGACTGAGGCAGGACATTGCAGACTGCTGCAGGACATTACAGACTGAGGCAGGACATTGCAGACTGAGGCAGGACATTGGACATAGTTTTAGAACTCAAATATGAGCTACTTTTATATTTTGAAATACAAGAAAATCAGAATATTCAGAAAATCTGGCATGTTCTGTAGTGTGTGCGTGCGTGCTGACCTCAGCGCTATTTTCCATTAGCTTAGTTCTCGGAACACTAGTGTGCAAGGTCAAAAAACAATCTCTAATACAGGTTCTGTATCACCAACCGAGAAGATTATTCATTTTCCCCCAAATTATGTGTTGTGTGTATAAGGAACGGAGAATAACAACTTACCAGCTTTCCATCCCCTGGGCTTTCCTCACATCAGTCAGATACAACTCAAAAAGTTCAGATGGAAACTAAACACGTGGCTGAACATGTAACGGAGCCTTCAGGAGGGTTTCCAAAAATACTCTCCTATTTCAACAAAAGGAATTGAATGGGTCATTTCTCTGGAGCTTCTGGTTAGTGTAACCCACCTCTCAGTCCTCAGGACACGTGGGTCACCAAATGACATATGTGTCTCCACCCAAGTGTGACTGTGTGGCTTCACACAATTGGGATTACTTGGGAAACCCTGAGGAAGGTAGTGTATTTGTGTTACCCTTATGTGGTGTTTAATGGGGGTCATTCCGAGTTGATCGCTCGCTAGCTGTTTTTAGCAGCCGTGCAAACGCTATGCCGCCGCCCTCTGGGAGTGTATCTTAGCTTAGCAGAAGTGCGAACGAAAGGATCGCAGAGCGGCTACAAAAACAAATTGTGCAGTTTCAGAGTAGCGCCAGACCTACTCACCGCTTGCGATCACTTCAGACTGTTTAGTTCCGGATTTGACGTCACAAACACGCCCTGCGTTCGCCCAGCCACGCCTGCGTTTTTCATGGCACGCCTGTGTTTTTCCAAACACTCCCTGAAAACGGTCAGTTGACACCCAGAAACTCCCACTTCATGTCAATCACTCTGCGGCCAGCAGTGCGACTGAAATGCTTCGCTAGACCTTGTGTGAAACTACTTTGGTCGCTGTGAAAGTACGTCGCGCATGCGCATTGTGCCGCATACGCATGCGCAGAAGTGACTTTTGTTGCATCATCGCGGCGCAGCGAACATTTTCAGCTAGTGATCAACTCGGAATGACCCCCAATGAGCATAAAATCACTAACGTCAATCCTGGATGCTGATCAGCAAATTCTATTATCTCCAGATAAACTTCTTCACAGCAGTTCACATTAAGGCCCAGATTTATCAAGTCTTGGAGAGTAATAAAGTGGACAGAGATAAAGTACCAGCCAATCAGCTCCCAACTGTCATGTCACAGGCTGCATTCCCTCACAAACATCAATATTAATTCTAGCTGAGGACGCTGAATGCTGCAATGTAGCGGACTCACTGTATACTGAAACCCAGATATTTTCTGTTAATAGCACACCGTCAGTGCACCCAGTCTGTGATACACCTCATCCCCTGTAGGATCACGCTGAATGGCTGCTGTACAGATACATTGTTCAGTGAAAGTAGTAACAAACTAACATTAAAACTACATTGAGGTCATATAAAGTATTCCCAAGCCCTACAATGATATACTTCAGTCTGGTAACGTGTCTATAGGCATATATACCTAGAAATGTCTATAGGTGGTACCATACAATATCCTGGGCCTCCAGGTGATGACGATTCCTCGGCCCATAGGTTAGAGCAGTCTGTGTTGTCCTGGAAAGTCCTGCCCTATATTAGGGATACTCCCTGCACTTTTTATGAACAGTGTCACTTTATAATATGCAGCTCTTCTATATTATGCTATCCTCCAGGGGACCATAGGGTTAGCTCACATAATCAGTAGTGTTGTAGTATTTCCCTTTTTGGTGGTTAAAAAAAAAAAACAGATTCAGGACAATACATTAAGTTGGCCACTAGATGGGGGTGCTCCTCCACAAGCCTAGGCCAATATTTACTAATAATCCGAGTTTGTCCGATTTGTGGTTTTTTTTCTAAGTCCCAACACGGGAATTCACTAAGCACAAATCTCGGCAGTGTTTGGACTATTCGTAATGGTTTTACCGGCAAAGTTCAGAAATACGAATGAATAGACCATCGGTCAAACGCGCCTGTTATTTCATACAACACGGGTATTCACTATTCATTCGTATTTGGGTGTTAGTCTCTGAGTGCTCAAGTGCGGGTGTATTTTTTTGCGATTCGTTAAAAAAAGCAGCAAAAAATAGACCTGCTTTTTCCAGGCGAGTTTGGATAACCATGTACGGATCAGTGAGATCTGTGCATGGTTATCTATGGGAAAGGGTCTGTTGAGGTTACTCGCGGTCAACCGCTGACCGCAAAGTTCCCACCATTGGATACAATGGAGCGCCTATGCGCTACATTGTATCTTCAGTGCGCAGCCTGACTGACAGCTCAAGAGCGCACAGCCAATCAGGAGAGTGCCACGACGTGGCGCTCCCTGATTGGCTGAAGGGACCCTCTTTGACAGGAGTCACGGGGGGTCCCGCCAGTCGGGGAAAGGGGTCCCATGTGTAAACATGGGACCCCTTTCAGTGCGTGGTCCGGGTTTTTCGGTTTGTTTTTTTGCCAAGTACGTGGATTACAAACAGGACACAAGCTACACTGGATTATGTGAGTATACTTTTATTCACAGGTACCCCGTGGAATCTTCATGGAGAAGTGGACCGAGCCTCGTGTGGACATAGGTGTGTATGTAGGTGTGCATGTATGTAATAAAGTTTTACTGTCACGGTGTGTGTGTTCTGTTTTTTGTTGGGTATTTTTTTTGTAGTAGTACTACAGGTACCAGTGGGCCCGGTTTTCCACCGCATGCTGGTACTTGTGGTTCTCCAAGTACCAGCTTGCAGGGGAGGCTTGCTGGGACTTGTAGTACTGCTACAAAAAACAATATTCTTATTTTTACACTTGGCTATCAGCCCCCCATCCGCCGCCCTTGGATGGGGGGGACAGCCTCGGGCTTCACCCCTGGCCCTTGGGTGGCTGGAGGGGGGGACCCCTTGATTTAATGGGTTCCCACTCCTCCAGGGTACCCCGGCCAGGGGTGACTAGTTAGTGATTTAATGCCAGGGCCGCAGGGACCAAGATAAAAGTGTCCCCCGGCTGTGGCATTATCTCTCTGACTAGTGGAGCCCGGTGCTGGTGTTAAAAATACGGAGGACCCATACGCTTTTTGTCCCCCGTATTTTTGGCACCAGGACCTGTCGCAGAGCCCGGTGCTGGTTGTTTAAATATGGGGGATCCCCTGTCAAATTTTTCCCCGTATTTTTACAACCAGGACCGGCTCAAAGAGCCCGAGGCCGGTTATGCTTAGGAGGGGGGACCCCACACGATTTTTTTCAGAATTTTTAACCCTTTAAACAATTTTTAAAGGTACACAATGAAGCCCTGCACGGATCTCACAGATCCGGCCGGGATTCCTTGTGTTTTGTCAGGCAGTGTTTTTCTCATCACTCCCGTAAAACACTGCCTGACATTACGAATCATATCGACATCGGAAAAAACGAATGTGGAAAACTCGGCAGCTTAGTAAATGACCGTATCAGGATTCAAAAAGTTGCAGTAAAATGCACCCGATACCATTCGAGATCAAACACCCTTAAAAACGGCTAAAACACGAATATTAGTAAATAAATTCCCTAGTATGTGGGCCAATGTCAGCGCAAAGTGTATTTCCATAGAGATCTCTGTGTGCCGCTGGCACTAGCTGCTCAGGACCTGGCCTGGCCGGACACCTGCTCTCCTTGCTGCAGTAAGCAGCCGGAGAAAGTCCTCTCTGGCTACGCTCCTCCTGCTGCCCGGCTGCCGGTTTACACCACAGCTCAGTCCACAGCTCAGTGGTCAGCCTAGGCCAGGTGGGGGGTGAGTGCTTGAGGAAGGAACGCCAGTCTGTCAGCTGTCACTGTTAGCTCTTTTATACTCTGCAGTGAGGTATAGCCCCGCCTACTGGAAATCACCCCATCTCACTCTGGGTGATGGACCCCGCCTACTGGAAATCACCCCATCTCACTCTGAGTGATAGACCCCGCCTACTGGAAATCACCCCATCTCACTCTGGGTGATGGACCCCGCCTACTGGCAATCACCCCATCTCATTCTGGATGATAGACCCCGCCTACTGGCAATCACCCCATCTCACTCTGAGTAATAGACCCCGCCTACTGGCAATCACCCCATCTCACTCTGGGTGATGGACCCCGCCTACTGGCAATCACCCCATCTCATTCTGGGTGATAGACCCCGCCTACTGGCAATCACCCCATCTCACTCTGAGTAATAGACCCCGCCTACTGGAAATCACCCCATCTCACTCTGGGTGATGGACCCCGCCTACTGGCAATCACCCCATCTCATTCTGGATGATAGACCCCGCCTACTGGCAATCACCCCATCTCACTCTGAGTAATAGACCCCGCCTACTGGAAATCACCCCATCTCACTCTGAGTAATAGACCCCGCCTACTGGCAATCACCCCATCTCACTCTGGGTGATGGACCCCGCCTACTGGCAATCACCCCATCTCATTCTGGGTGATAGACCCCGCCTACTGGCAATCACCCCATCTCACTCTGAGTAATAGACCCCGCCTACTGGAAATCACCCCATTTCACTCTGAGTAATAGACCCCGCCTACTGGCAATCACCCAATCTCACTCTGGGTGATAGATCCCGCCTACTGGCAATCATCCCATCTCACTCTAGGTGATAGAACCCGCCTACTGGCAATCACCCCATCTCACTCTGAGTGATAGACCCCGCCTACTGGCAATCATCCCATCTCACTCTGGGTGATAGACCCCGCCTACTGGCAATCACCCCATCTCACTCTGAGTAATAGACCCCGCCTACTGGCAATCACCGCATCTCATTCTGAGTGATAGACCCCGCCTACTGGCAATCACCCCATCTCACTCTGAGTGATAGACCCCGTCTACTGGCAATCACCCCATCTCACTCTGGGTGATATACCCCGCCTACTGGCAATTACCCCATCTCATTCTGAGTGATAGACCCCGCCTACTGGCAATCACCCCATCTCACTCTGGGTGATAGTGTCACGATCCGGGTATCTGGACGCCATTTCTTACCCATCAGATGCCTCCTAAGGCTGGCTCAGCGCTCCAGGACCGGATTCCATCTGTTATCCTGATGTGTACATTCCTGTATCCTCTCCTGTCACTCTGGGACGCTGTCACAGTAAACGCCATTTTACACCTGGCATGGCGTCTCCCGCGGCCTCCGCCGCCGTCCCTGAACTTCTGCATGCAGAGTGTCTGAGTGGCGATTACGTCAGCCGCGGCCTCCGCTGTGTCCGCGTGGTTGGATGTGCATCTGTCAGCCTGGCGCCTCCTGTCTCCGGTGGCCGGCGCCGCCATTACTGTTTTCATTACCACATGGATTACAAACCAAACTTCCCTCCAAGTGTCTGCATGGGCGCAGCCATCTTGGATTCTGTCAGCTGATCATTTCCACCAATCTGTTCTCAGTATTGATAATCTGCATAATTGCCTAGCCAATCCCTTCCTTGCTGCAGGTATAAATACACTGTGCCTGAGCAAGGAAGGCGTCAGTGCTTTGGTTGTCAAACCTAGTTCCTGTTTGTCTCTCTCCTGTGATTGTCTTCCAGGTTCCAGCTCCTGTCTCAAGACTTCCACCATAGAGACCCGCACCAGCATTCCACCTGCGGTGTAGCCTGACTCTCCAATCCATTGTGGATTCATCTGTTTCCAGCTACAACATTACCTGCTTCCAGCTCAGCTTCCAGCAGAGTACAGCTTCCCTTAAAGGGCCGGTGTCCTTTCTACACTTTACCACTCTCCACCGGTATTATTATTTCTCCGCTCTCAAGTTCTACATTTCAGTTCATATTTCATCGCTCCCAAGTTCATTTATTATTTAACTGGTTCCAGCCAGTATCCACTCCGTGCTAACAACAGTCTGGTTCCAGCCAGTATCCACAGCAGCTGTTTTATCTTCAGCAACCCAGCTTTTCCTGGAACACCAGCTGGCACAATCCTGGGTTATCTCCATTGCTACAGTCGGGCCTGGTAAGGACTTTCCATCTAGAAGATCATAAGAACTATCTCACACTACCAGTGCCCTGTGGCTCCTGCCATCCTGTAGTACCCAGGAACTGTATTTATTCTTTGCTGACTTTTACGTTTTCTTTTACTGCTGCTGTGTTGCGGAGTTGTCATAATAAACATCATTGACTTTTATCCAAGTTGTCGTGGTCACGCCTTCGGGCAGTTATTATTCATGTTTCTTACATGTCCAGGGGTCTGATACAACCTCCCAGGTTCCGGTACATCTCAGCCCCTACAACTGAGGCTGCCTCCCGTCAGCTCAGGCCCTCAGTTGTGACAGTAAGCACTAACCTAATGAATCCAGCCGGAGACCAGGATCAAGCGGCCAGGCCGATGCAAGAACTGGCAGCCCGACTAGAACATCAGGAGGCTGCACAGGGCCACATCATCCGCTGTCTCCAGGATCTCTCTACTCGGCTGGATGGGATTCAGACAACTCTCCGTGGATCAGGCGCGTCTGGTGCGTCAACCACAGTGACTCCAGCTATAACCCCACCCACCTTACCCATTTCTGCTCCACGTCTTCATCTTCCAACGCCAGCAAAATTTGACGGATCTCCAAGATTCTGCAGGGGTTTTCTCAACCAGTGTGAGATTCAGTTTGAGCTACAACCTGGCAATTTTCCCAGTGACCGTACAAAAATTGCCTACATTATTTCTCTTCTCAGTGGCTCAGCCCTTGATTGGGCATCACCGTTATGGGAGAGGTCCGACACCCTGCTATCTTCCTACACTGCCTTTGTGTCAACATTCAGGCGCATCTTCGACGAGCCAGGCCGGGTAACCTCAGCTTCATCCGAGATTCTCCGTTTACGCCAAGGGTCACGTACTGTAGGACAATATCTGATACAGTTCCAGATCCTGGCATCCGAACTGGCATGGAACGACGAGGCCCTGTATGCTGCATTCTGGCATGGCTTATCTGAGCGTATTAAAGATGAGTTAGCTACCAGAGACTTACCCTCTAAGTTAGATGAGCTAATCTCACTCTGCACGAAAGTTGATTTACGTTTCAGAGAGAGAGCAATTGAGCGTGGAAGATCATCTGCTCCAAAATCTTCTGCTCCTCCTCCTCGCCAACTGTCACCAACTAAAGATGAGCCCATGCAAATTGGCCGTTCCCGTTTAACTCCTGCTGAGCGCCGAAGACGTCTCTCCAAGTCTCTCTGTCTCTATTGTGCAGCTCCGTCTCACACCATTAATGCCTGTCCCAAACGTCCGGGAAACTCCAAATCCTAGCTCGCCAAGGAGAGGGCCGGCTAGGAGTAATGATCTCCTCTCCATCTCCTCAAGATTGTAATCTCCCAGTCTCGCTTCAAGTTGCTCAACGTTATCGGAACGTCGTTGCCCTCCTTGATTCCGGAGCAGCTGGGAACTTTATTACCGAAGCCTATGTTAAACGGTGGTCCCTACCCACGAGACACTTCCTTCGTCCATTTCTTTAACTGCCGTGGATGGCAGCAAAATTTTTGATGCAGTTATTTCTTTAAGGACTCTACCAGTTCGTCTGAGAGTGGGAGTTCTTCATTCCGAACTTATTTCTTTTTTAGTGATTCCAAGAGCAACACATCCTGTGGTCCTGGGCCTTCCATGGCTCCGTCTTCACAATCCTACAATTGATTGGACGACTACGCAAATCCTGGCATGGGGTTCCTCCTGTGCTGAGACATGTTTGTTTAAAGTATTGCCTGTCTGTTCTTCCTCCCCCAGGTCGTCTGATGTTCCACCTCCTCCATATCAAGATTTCACGGATGTGTTCAGTAAAGCTTCTGCTGATATCCTTCCTCCTCATAGAGAATGGGACTGTCCGATTGATCTCGTTCCAGGGAAGGTTCCACCTCGAGGCCGAACTTATCCGTTGTCTCTGCCTGAGACGCATTCTATGGAGGAATATATTAAAGAGAACCTAGCAAAGGGGTTCATTCGACCTTCTTCTTCTCCAGCCGGCGCAGGCTTCTTTTTTGTAAAAAAGAAAGATGGTGGTCTGCGGCCGTGCATCGACTACAGAGGTTTGAACGACATTACCATCAAGAACCGTTATCCTTTACCCCTGATTACTGAGCTCTTTGACAGAGTTAGCGGAGCTACCATCTTTACAAAGCTGGACTTGCGAGGTGCATACAATCTCATCCGGATCCGTGAGGGTGACAAGTGGAAGACCGCCTTTAACACCCGTGACGGACATTATGAGTACCTCGTCATGCCCTTCGGATTGAGCAATGCTCCAGCTGTCTTCCAGCATTTTGTCAATGAGATCTTCAGAGACATTCTATACCGTCATGTCGTGGTCTATCTAGACGATATCCTCATTTTTGCCAACGATTTAGAGGAACATCGTTTTTGGGTTAAAGAGGTTCTGTCCCGTCTCCGTGTCAATCATCTCTATTGCAAATTAGAAAAATGCGTCTTTGAAGTCAAGTCCATTCCGTTTCTAGGGTACATTGTGTCCGGTTCCGGACTAGAGATGGATCCTGAGAAACTACAAGCAATCCAAAATTGGCCGGTACCCTTAACCCTCAAAGGGGTCCAGAGGTTCTTAGGGTTCGCCAACTATTACCGAAAGTTTATACGAGACTTTTCCACCATTGTGGCGCCTATTACTGCTTTCACTAAGAAGGGTGCTAACCCGTCCAAGTGGTCTGAAGAAGCCATGCAAGCATTTCATCTTTTAAAACAAAGGTTCATCTCTGCGCCTGTTCTGAAACAGCCTGACATTGACTCTCCTTTCATCTTAGAGGTGGATGCATCCTCCGTTGGAGTAGGAGCGGTGTTATCTCAGAGGGCTAAAGATGGCCATTTACACCCTTGCAGTTTCTTCTCCTGGAAGTTCTCCCCAGCTGAGCGCAACTATGCCATTGGCGACCAGGAGTTGCTAGCCATCAAGCTCGCTCTAGAAGAGTGGAGGTATCTGTTGGAGGGAGCTTCTCATTCAATCACCATACTTACAGACCACAAGAACCTTTTATACCTGAAGGGCGCACAATGTCTCAACCCTCGTCAGGCCAGATGGGCACTTTTCTTTTCCAGGTTCGACTTTAAACTCCAGTTCTGTCCGGGCTCTCAGAATCGCAAGGCCGATGCCCTTTCCCGCTCATGGGAGCAAGAAAATGAGTCAGAGTCTTCAGTCAAGCATCCTATTATAAATCCGTTGGCATTCTCCACGGTAGGGATGGACTCTACGCCCCCATCAGGGAAAAGTTTTGTGAAGCCGATGCTAAGGAAGAAGCTCATGCATTGGGCCCATGCTTCCCGTTTTGCCGGACATACAGGTATCCAAAAAACCCTGGAGTTTATCTCTAGGTCCTATTGGTGGCCAACTCTGAAAAAGGACGTCTTGGAGTTTATTGCATCTTGCCCAAAGTGTGCCCAACATAAAGTATCCCGCCAGTCGCCTGCGGGGCAACTGGTTCCACTATCCGTTCCCCGTCGACCATGGACCCACTTGTCGATGGATTTCATTACAGACTTACCCATGTGCAACAAGTTCAATACCATCTGGGTGGTAGTTGACCGGTTCACCAAGATGGCACACTTCATTCCTCTCACCGGTCTTCCGTCAGCTTCCAAGTTGGCTCAAGTATTCATACAAGAGATCTTCCGACTCCACGGTCTTCCTGAAGAAATTATCTCAGATCGAGGAGTTCAATTCACAGCCAAATTCTGGCGAAGTTTATGTCAAGTCCTCCAAGTCAAGCTAAAGTTTTCCACGGCTTACCATCCTCAGACCAATGGTCAAACCGAGAGGGTGAATCAGGACTTGGAGGCCTTCCTCCGCATCTATGTGTCCTCCTCTCAAGATGACTGGGTTCAATTACTTCCCTGGGCCGAGTTCTGTCATAACAACCAGTATCATTCTTCATCTGCTTCAACACCATTCTTCACTAACTTTGGATTCCACCCTAAAGTCCCTGAGTTCCAACCGCTTCCAGCAACTTCTGTCCCCGCAGTGGATATCACCTTGCATCAGTTTGCCAATATCTGGAAGAGCGTACGATCAGCTCTGCTCAAGGCATCGTTCAGGTACAAGAAGTTTGCGGATAAGAAGCGTCGAGCAGTTCCTGCTCTCAAGGTGGGTGATCGGGTATGGTTATCCACGAAGAATTTGAGGTTAAGAGTTCCCAGTATGAAGTTTGCACCTCGCTATATCGGTCCTTTCAAGATTGAACAAGTCATCAATCCTGTTGCTTACAGACTCCAGTTGCCTCCCTTCTTAAAAATACCCAGGACATTCCATGTTTCCCTGTTGAAACCGCTGATCTTGAATCGGTTTCATTCCTTACTTCCTCCAACTCCGAAAGTCCAAACTCAACGAGGCATTGAGTATGAAGTGGCCAAGATCCTGGACTCACGTCACCGTTACGGTCAACTACAATATCTTATTGACTGGAAAGGTTATGGTCCTGAGGAACGTTCATGGACCAATGCTTCTGATGTCCATGCTCCTGCCTTGGTCCGGAGATTCCATTCCGGGTTTCCTCAAAGGCCAAAGAAGTGTCCTGGGGCCACTCCTAAAGGGGGGGGGGGGGTGCTGTCACGATCCGGGTATCTGGACGCCATTTCTTACCCATCAGATGCCTCCTAAGGCTGGCTCAGCGCTCCAGGACCGGATTCCATCTGTTATCCTGATGTGTACATTCCTGTATCCTCTCCTGTCACTCTGGGACGCTGTCACAGTAAACGCCATATTACACCTGGCATGGCGTCTCCCGCGGCCTCCGCCGCCGTCCCTGAACTTCTGCATGCAGAGTGTCTGAGTGGCGATTACGTCAGCCGCGGCCTCCGCTGTGTCCGCGTGGTTGGATGTGCATCTGTCAGCCTGGCGCCTCCTGTCTCCGGTGGCCGGCGCCGCCATTACTGTTTTCATTACCACATGGATTACAAACCAAACTTCCCTCCAAGTGTCTGCATGGGCGCAGCCATCTTGGATTCTGTCAGCTGATCATTTCCACCAATCTGTTCTCAGTATTGATAATCTGCATAATTGCCTAGCCAATCCCTTCCTTGCTGCAGGTATAAATACACTGTGCCTGAGCAAGGAAGGCGTCAGTGCTTTGGTTGTCAAACCTAGTTCCTGTTTGTCTCTCTCCTGTGATTGTCTTCCAGGTTCCAGCTCCTGTCTCAAGACTTCCACCATAGAGACCCGCACCAGCATTCCACCTGCGGTGTAGCCTGACTCTCCAATCCATTGTGGATTCATCTGTTTCCAGCTACAACATTACCTGCTTCCAGCTCAGCTTCCAGCAGAGTACAGCTTCCCTTAAAGGGCCGGTGTCCTTTCTACACTTTACCACTCTCCACCGGTATTATTATTTCTCCGCTCTCAAGTTCTACATTTCAGTTCATATTTCATCGCTCCCAAGTTCATTTATTATTTAACTGGTTCCAGCCAGTATCCACTCCGTGCTAACAACAGTCTGGTTCCAGCCAGTATCCACAGCAGCTGTTTTATCTTCAGCAACCCAGCTTTTCCTGGAACACCAGCTGGCACAATCCTGGGTTATCTCCATTGCTACAGTCGGGCCTGGTAAGGACTTTCCATCTAGAAGATCATAAGAACTATCTCACACTACCAGTGCCCTGTGGCTCCTGCCATCCTGTAGTACCCAGGAACTGTATTTATTCTTTGCTGACTTTTACGTTTTCTTTTACTGCTGCTGTGTTGCGGAGTTGTCATAATAAACATCATTGACTTTTATCCAAGTTGTCGTGGTCACGCCTTCGGGCAGTTATTATTCATGTTTCTTACATGTCCAGGGGTCTGATACAACCTCCCAGGTTCCGGTACATCTCAGCCCCTACAACTGAGGCTGCCTCCCGTCAGCTCAGGCCCTCAGTTGTGACAGATAGACCCCGCCTACTGGCAATCACCCCATCTCACTCTGGGTAGATAGACACCGCCTACTGGCAATCAGCCCATCTCATTCTGAGTGATAGACCCAGCCTACTGGCAATCACCCCATCTCACTCTGGGTAATAGACCCCGCCTACTGGCAATCACCCCATCTCACTCTGAGTGATAGACCCCGCCTACTGGCAATCACACCATCTCACTTTGGGTGATAGGCCCCGCCTACTGGCAATCACCCCATCCCACTCTGGGTGATAGACCCCGCCTACTGGCAATCACCCCATCTCACTCTGAGTGACAGACCCCGCCTACTGGCAATCACCCCATCTCACTCTGGGTGATAGACCCCGCCTACTGACAATCACCCCATCTCACTCTGGGTGATAAGACCCCGCCTACTGGCAATCACCCCATCTCACTCTGGGTGATAGAACCCGCCTGCTGGCAATCACCCCATCTCACCATGGGTGATAGACCCCGCCTACTGGAAATCACCCCATCTCACTCTGATTGATAGACCCCGCCTACTGGCAATCACCCCATCTCACTCTGGGTGATAGGCCCCGCCTACTGGCAATCACCCCATCTCACTCTGGGTGATAGACCCCGCCTACTGGCAATCACCCCATCTCACTCTGGGTGATAGACCCCGCCTACTGGCAATCACCCCATCTCACTCTGGGTGATAGACCCCGCCTACTGGCAATCACCCCATCTCACCATGAGTGATAGACCCCGCCTACTGGAAATCACCCCATCTCACTCTGAGTGATAGACCCCGCCTACTAGCAATCACCCCATCTCACTCTGGGTCATAGACCCCGCCTACTGGCAATCACCCCATCTCACTCTGAGTGATAGACCCCGCCTACTGGCAATCACCCCATCTCATACTGGGTGATAGACCCCGCCTACTGGAAATCACCCCATCTCACTCTGGGTGATAGACCCCGCCTACTGGCAATCACCCCATCTCACTCTGGGTGATAGACCCCGCCTACTGGAAATCACCCCATCTCACTCTGGGCAGATAGACCCCGCCTACTGGCAATCACCCCATCTCACCATGGGTGATAGACCCCGCCTACTGGAAATCACCCCATCTCACTCTGAGTGATAGACCCCGCCTACTGGCAATCACCCCATCTCACTCTGGGTCATAGACCCCGCCTACTGGCAATCACCCCATCTCACACTGGGTGATAGACCCCGCCTACTGTAAATCACCCCATCTCACTCTGGGTGATAGACCCCGCCTACTGGCAATCACTAGAGATGTGCACTTGAAATTTTTCGGGTTTTGTGTTTTGGTTTTGGGTTCGGTTCCGCGGCCGTGTTTTGGGTTCGACCGCGTTTTGGCAAAACCTCACCGAATTTTTTTTGTCGGATTCGGGTGTTTTTTTCAAAAAACACTAAAAAACAGCTTAAATCATAGAATTTGGGGGTCATTTTGATCCCAAAGTATTATTAACCTCAAAAACCATAATTTCCACTCATTTTCAGTCTATTCTGAATACCTCACACCTCACAATATTATTTTTAGTCCTAAAATTTGCACCGAGGTCGCTGGATGACTAAGCTAAGCGACCCTAGTGGCCGACACAAACACCTGGCCCATCTAGGAGTGGCACTGCAGTGTCACGCAGGATGTCCCTTCCAAAAAACCCTCCCCAAACAGCACATGACGCAAAGAAAAAAAGAGGCGCAATGAGGTAGCTGTGTGAGTAAGATAAGCGACCCTAGTGGCCGACACAAACACCGGGCCCACCTAGGAGTGGCACTGCAGTGTCACGCAGGATGTCCCTTCCAAAAAACCCTCCCCAAACAGCACATGACGCAAAGAAAAAAAGAGGCGCAATGAGGTAGCTGTGTGAGTAAGATAAGCGACCCTAGTGGCCGACACAAACACCGGGCCCATCTAGGAGTGGCACTGCAGTGTCACGCAGGATGTCCCTTCCAAAAAACCCTCCCCAAACAGCACATGACGCAAAGAAAAAAAGAGGCGCAATGAGGTAGCTGTGTGAGTAAGATAAGCGACCCTAGTGGCCGACACAAACACCGGGCCCATCTAGGAGTGGCACTGCAGTGTCACGCAGGATGTCCCTTCCAAAAAACCCTCCCCAAACAGCACATGACGCAAAGAAAAAAAGAGGCGCAATGAGGTAGCTGTGTGAGTAAGATAAGCGACCCTAGTGGCTGACACAAACACCGGGCCCATCTAGGAGTGGCACTGCAGTGTCACGCAGGATGTCCCTTCCAAAAAACCCTCCCCAAACAGCACATGACGCAAAGAAAAAAAGAGGCGCAATGAGGTAGCTGTGTGAGTAAGATAAGCGACCCTAGTGGCCGACACAAACACCGGGCCCATCTAGGAGTGGCACTGCAGTGTCACGCAGGATGTCCCTTCCAAAAAACCCTCCCCAAACAGCACATGACGCAAAGAAAAAAAGAGGCGCAATGAGGTAGCTGTGTGAGTAAGATAAGCGACCCTAGTGGCCGACACAAACACCGGGCCCATCTAGGAGTGGCACTGCAGTGTCACGCAGGATGTCCCTTCCAAAAAACCCTCCCCAAACAGCACATGACGCAAAGAAAAAAAGAGGCGCAATGAGGTAGCTGTGTGAGTAAGATAAGCGACCCTAGTGGCCGACACAAACACCGGGCCCATCTAGGAGTGGCACTGCAGTGTCACGCAGGATGTCCCTTCCAAAAAACCCTCCCCAAACAGCACATGACGCAAAGAAAAAAAGAGGCGCAATGAGGTAGCTGTGTGAGTAAGATAAGCGACCCTAGTGGCCGACACAAACACCGGGCCCATCTAGGAGTGGCACTGCAGTGTCACGCAGGATGGCCCTTCCAAAAAACCCTCCCCAAACAGCACATGACGCAAAGAAAAAAAGAGGCGCAATGAGGTAGCTGTGTGAGTAAGATAAGCGACCCTAGTGGCCGACACAAACACTGGGCCCATCTAGGAGTGGCACTGCAGTGTCACGCAGGATGGCCCTTCCAAAAAATACTCCCCAAACAGCACATGACGCAAAGAAAAATTAAAGAAAAAAGAGGTGCAAGATGGAATTGTCCTTGGGCCCTCCCACCCACCCTTATGTTGTATAAACAGGACATGCACACTTTAACCAACCCATCATTTCAGTGACAGGGTCTGCCACACGACTGTGACTGAAATGACGGGTTGGTTTGGACCCCCACCTAAAAAGAAGCAATTAATCTCTCCTTGCACAAACTGGCTCTACAGAGGCAAGATGTCCACCTCATCATCATCCTCCGATATATCACCGTGTACATCCCCCTCCTCACAGATTATCAATTCGTCCCCACTGGAATCCACCATCTCAGCTCCCTGTGTACTTTGTGGAGGCAATTGCTGCTGGTCAATGTCTCCACGGAGGAATTGATTATAATTCATTTTAATGAACATCATCTTCTCCACATTTTCTGGATGTAACCTCATACGCCGATTGCTGACAAGGTGAGCGGCGGCACTAAACACTCTTTCGGAGTACACACTTGTGGGAGGGCAACTTAGGTAGAATAAAGCCAGTTTGTGCAAGGGCCTCCAAATTGCCTCTTTTTCCTGCCAGTATAAGTACGGACTGTGTGACGTGCCTACTTGGATGCGGTCACTCATATAATCCTCCACCATTCTTTCAATGGTGAGAGAATCATATGCAGTGACAGTAGACGACATGTCCGTAATCGTTGTCAGGTCCTTCAGTCCGGACCAGATGTCAGCATCAGCAGTCGCTCCAGACTGCCCTGCATCACCGCCAGCGGGTGGGCTCGGAATTCTGAGCCTTTTCCTCGCACCCCCAGTTGCGGGAGAATGTGAAGGAGGAGATGTTGACAGGTCGCGTTCCGCTTGACTTGACAATTTTCTCACCAGCAGGTCTTTGAACCCCAGCAGACTTGTGTCTGCCGGAAAGAGAGATCCAAGGTAGGCTTTAAATCTAGGATCGAGCATGGTGGCCAAAATGTAGTGCTCTGATTTCAACAGATTGACCACCCGTGAATCCTTGTTAAGCGAATTAAGGGCTCCATCCACAAGTCCCACATGCCTAGCGGAATCGCTCTGTGTTAGCTCCTCCTTCAATGTCTCCATCTTCTTCTGCAAAAGCCTGATGAGGGGAATGACCTGACTCAGGCTGGCAGTGTCTGAACTGACTTCACGTGTGGCAAGTTCAAAGGGCATCAGAACCTTGCACAATGTTGAAATCATTCTCCACTGCGCTTGAGACAGGTGCATTCCACCTCCTATATCGTGCTGAATTGTATAGGCTTGAATGGCCTTTTGCTGCTCCTCCAACCTCTGAAGCATATAGAGGGTTGAATTCCACCTCGTTACCACTTCTTGCTTCAGATGATGGCAGGGCAGGTTCAGTTGTTTTTGGTGGTGCTCCAGTCTTCTGTACGTGGTGCCTGTACGCCGAAAGTGTCCCGCAATTCTTCTGGCCACCGACAGCATCTCTTGCACACCCCTGTCGTTTTTTAAAAAATTCTGCACCACCAAATTCAAGGTATGTGCAAAACATGGGACGTGCTGGAATTTGCCCATATTTAATGCACACACAATATTGCTGGCGTTGTCCGATGCCACAAATCCACAGGAGAGTCCAATTTGGGTAAGCCATTCCGCGATGATCTTCCTCTGTTGCCGTAAGAGGTTTTCAGCTGTGTGCGTATTCTGGAAAGCGGTGATACAAAGCGTAGCCTGCCTAGGAAAGAGTTGGCGTTTGCGAGATGCTGCTACTGGTGCCGCCGCTGCTGTTCTTGCGGCGGGAGTCCATACATCTACCCAGTGGGCTGTCACAGTCATATAGTCCTGACCCCGCCCTGCTCCACTTGTCCACATGTCGGTGGTTAAGTGGACATTGGGTACAACTGCATTTTTTAGGACACTGGTGAGTCTTTTTCTGACGTCCGTGTACATTCTCGGTATCGCCTGCCTATAGAAGTGGAACCTAGATAGTATTTGGTAACGGGGGCACACTACCTCAAGAAATTGTCTAGTTCCCTGTGAACTAACGGCGGATACCGGACGCACGTCTAACACCAACATAGTTGTCAAGGCCTCAGTTATCCGCTTTGCAGCAGGATGACTGCTGTGATATTTCATCTTCCTCGCAAAGGACTGTTGGACAGTCAATTGCTTACTGGAAGTAGTACAAGTGGGCTTACGACTTCCCCTCTGGGATGACGATCGACTCCCAGCAGCAACAACAGCAGCGCCAGCAGCAGTAGGCATTACACTCAAGGATGCATCGGAGGAATCCCAGGCAGGAGAGGACTCGTCAGAATTGCCAGTGACATGGCCTGCAGGACTATTGGCATTCCTGGGTAAGGAGGAAATTGACACTGAGGGAGTTGGTGGGGTGGTTTGCGTGAGCTTGGTTACAAGAGGAAGGGATTTACTGGTCAGTGGACTGCTTCCGCTGTCACCCAAAGTTTTTGAACTTGTCACTGACTTATTATGAATGCGCTGCAGGTGACGTATAAGGGAGGATGTTCCGAGGTGGTTAACGTCCTTACCCCTACTTATTACAGCTTGACAAAGGCAACACACGGCTTGACACCTGTTGTCCGCATTTCTGTTGAAATACTTCCACACCGAAGAGCTGATTTTTTTGGTATTTTCACCAGGCATGTCAATGGCCATATTCCTCCCACGGACAACAGGTGTCTCCCCGGGTGCCTGACTTAAACAAACCACCTCACCATCAGAATCCTCCTGGTCAATTTCCTCCCCAGCGCCAGCAACACCCATATCCTCCTCATCCTGGTGTACTTCAACACTGACATCTTCAATCTGACTATCAGGAACTGGACTGCGGGTGCTCCTTCCAGCACTTGCAGGGGGCGTGCAAATGGTGGAAGGCGCATGCTCTTCACGTCCAGTGTTGGGAAGGTCAGGCATCGCAACCGACACAATTGGACTCTCCTTGTGGATTTGGGATTTCGAAGAACTCACAGTTCTTTGCGGTGCTTTTGCCAGCTTGAGTCTTTTCATTTTTCTAGCGAGAGGCTGAGTGCTTCCATCCTCATGTGAAGCTGAACCACTAGCCATGAACATAGGCCAGGGCCTCAGCCGTTCCTTGCCACTCCGTGTGGTAAATGGCATATTGGCAAGTTTACGCTTCTCCTCCGACAATTTTATTTTAGGTTTCTGAGTCCTTTTTTTACTGATATTTGGTGTTTTGGATTTTACATGCTCTGTACTATGACATTGGGCATCGGCCTTGGCAGACGACGTTGCTGGCATTTCATCGTCTCGGCCATGACTAGTGGCAGCAGCTTCAGCACGAGGTGGAAGTGGATCTTGATCTTTCCCTAATTTTGGAACCTCAACATTTTTGTTCTCCATATTTTAATAGGCACAACTAAAAGGCACCTCAGGTAAACAATGGAGATGGATGGATACTAGTATACTTATGGATGGACTGCCGAGTGCCGACACAGAGGTAGCTACAGCCGTGGACTACCGTACTGTGTCTGCTGCTAATATAGACTGGATGATAATGAGATGAAATCAATATATATGTATATATAATATCACTAGTACTGCAGCCTGACAGGTATATATTATATATTTATTATGTAATGACTGATGACGGACCTGCTGGACACTGTCAGCTCAGCAGCACCGCAGACTGCTACAGTAAGCTACTATAGTAGTATGTATAAAGAAAAAAAAAAAAAAAACAACCACGGGTAGGTGGTATACAATTATGGATGGACTGCCGAGTGCCGACACAGAGGTAGCTACAGCCGTGGACTACCGTACTGTGTCTGCTGCTAATATAGACTGGATGATAATGAGATGAAATCAATATATATGTATATATATAATATCACTAGTACTGCAGCCGGACAGGTATATATTATATATTTATTATGTAATGACTGATGACGGACCTGCTGGACACTGTCAGCTCAGCAGCACCGCAGACTGCTACAGTAAGCTACTATAGTAGTATGTATAAAGAAGAAAGAAAAAAAAAACAACCACGGGTAGGTGGTATACAATTATGGATGGACTGCCGAGTGCCGACACAGAGGTAGCTACAGCCGTGGACTACCGTACTGTGTCTGCTGCTAATATAGACTGGATGATAATGAGATGAAATCAATATATATGTATATATAATATCACTAGTACTGCAGCCGGACAGGTATATATTATATATTTATTATGTAATGACTGATGACGGACCTGCTGGACACTGTCAGCTCAGCAGCACCGCAGACTGCTACAGTAAGCTACTATAGTAGTATGTATAAAGAAGAAAGAAAAAAAAAACAACTACGGGTAGGTGGTATACAATTATGGATGGACTGCCGAGTGCCGACACAGAGGTAGCTACAGTCGTGGACTAACGTACTGTGTCTGCTGATAATATAGACTGGATGATAATGAGATGAAATCAATATATATGTATATATAATATCACTAGTACTGCAGCCGGACAGGTATATATTATATATTTATTATGTAATGACTGATGACGGACCTGCTGGACACTGTCAGCTCAGCAGCACCGCAGACTGCTACAGTAAACTACTATAGTAGTATGTATAAAGAAGAAAGAAAAAAAAAACCACGGGTAGGTGGTATACAATTATGGATGGACTGCCGAGTGCCGACACAGAGGTAGCTACAGCCGTGGACTAACGTACTGTGTCTGCTGATAATATAGACTGGAGGATAATGAGATGAAATCAATATATATGTATATATAATATCACTAGTACTGCAGCCGGACAGGTATATATTATATATTTATTATGTAATGACTGATGACGGACCTGCTGGACACTGTCAGCTCAGCAGCACCGCAGACTGCTACAGTAAGCTACTATAGTAGTATGTATAAAGAAGAAAGAAAAAAAAAAACAACCACGGGTAGGTGGTATACAATTATGGATGGACTGCCGAGTGCCGACACAGAGGTAGCTACAGCCGTGGACTAACGTACTGTGTCTGCTGATAATATAGACTGGATGATAATGAGATGAAATCAATATATATGTATATATAATATCACTAGTACTGCAGCCGGACAGGTATATATTATATATTTATTATGTAATGACTGATGACGGACCTGCTGGACACTGTCAGCTCAGCAGCACCGCAGACTGCTACAGTAAGCTACTATAGTAGTATGTATAAAGAAGAAAGAAAAAAAAAAAAAAACACGGGTAGGTGCTAGGTGGTATACAATATTATATATATATTATATACAATTATATATATATATATATATATATATATATATATATATTAAACTCATAAACTGGTGGTGATTATTAAACTGGTGGTCAGGTCACTGGTCACACTATCAGCAACTTGCAAGTAGTACTCCTGAGTCCTAAGCAGACAATCACAATATATATTATACTGGTGGTCAGTGTGGTCACAAACAATGGCAGTGTGGCTGGCACTCTGGCAGCAAAAGTGTGCACTGTACGTTATATGTACTCCTGAGTCCTGAGTCCTGCTCTCAGACTCTAACTGCTCCCCACTGTCAGTGTCTCCCCCACAAGTCAGATAATACAGTCACACTATCTCTCTCTATCACTTCAGCAAGTACTAGTAGTAGTACTCCTCCTAATGCTCCCCAAATTACTACTGTGTCTCTCTCTGTCTCACTCTCTTCTCGAATCTCTATAAACGGATAGGACGCCAGCCACGTCCTCTCCCTATGAATCTCAATGCACGTGTGAAAAATGGCGGCGACGCGCGGCTCCTTATATAGAATCCGAGTCTCGCGATAGAATCCGAGCCTCGCGAGAATCCGACAGCGTGATGATGACGTTCGGGCGCGCTCGGGTTAACCGAGCAAGGCGGGAAGATCCGAGTCGCTCGGACCCGTGTAAAAAAAACTGAAGTTCGGGCGGGTTCGGATTCCGAGGAACCGAACCCGCTCATCTCTAGCAATCACCCCATCTCACTCTGGGTGATAGACCCCGCCTACTGGAAATCACCCCATCTCACTCTGGGTGATAGACCCCGCCTACTGGCAATCACCCCATCTCACTCTGGGTGATAGACCCCGCCTACTGGCAATCACCCCATCTCACTCTGGGTAGATAGACCCCGCCTACTGGCAATCACCCCATCTCACTCTGGGTGATAGACCCCGCCCACTGGCAATCACCCCATCTCACTCTGGGTGATAGGCCCCGCCTACTGGCAATCACCCCATCTCACTCTGGGTGATAGACCCCGCCTACTGGCAATCACCCCATCTCACTCTGAGTGATAGACCCCGCCTACTGGCAATCACCCCATCTCACTCTGGGTGATAGACCCCACCCACTGGCAATCACCCCATCTCACTCTGAGTGATAGACCCCGCCTACTGGCAATCACCCCATCTCACTCTGGGTGATAGACCCCACCCACTGGCAATCACCCCATCTCACTCTGAATAATAGACCCCGCCTACTGGCAATCACCCCATCTCATTCTGAGTGATAGACCCCGCCTACTGGCAATCACCCCATCTCATTCTGAGTGATAGACCCCGCCTACTGGCAATCACCCCATCTCACTCTGGGTGATAGACCCCGCCTACTGGCAATCACCCCATCTCACTCTGGGTAGATAGACCCCGCCTACTGGCAATCACCCCATCTCATTCTGAGTGATAGACCCCGCCTACTGGCAATCACCCCATCTCACTCTGGGTGATAGACCCGGCCTACTGGCATTCACCCCATCTCACTCTGGGTGATAGACCCCACCTACTGGCAATCACCCCATCTCATTCTGAGTGATAGAACCCGCCTACTGGCAATCACCCCATCTCATTCTGGGTGATAGACCCCGCCTACTGGCAATCACCACATCTCACGCTGAGTGATAGACCCCGCCTACTGGCAATCACCCCATCTCACTCTGAATAATAGACCCCGCCTACTGGCAATCACCCCATCTCATTCTCAGTGATAGACCCCGCCTACTGGCAATCAACCCATCTCATTCTGAGTGATAGACCCCGCCTACTGGCAATCACCCCATCTCACTCTGGGTGATAGACCCCGCCTACTGCCAATCACCCCATCTCACTCTGGGTAGATAGACCCCGCCTACTGGCAATCACTCCATCTCATTCTGAGTGATAGACCCCGCCTACTGGTAATCACCCCATCTCACTCTGGGTGATAGACCCCGCCTACTGGCAATCACCCCATCTCACTCTGAGTGATAGACCCCGCCTACTGGCAATCACCCCATCTCACTTTGGGTGATAGACCCCACCCACTGGCAATCACCCCATCTCACTCTGAGTGATAGACCCCGCCTACTGGCAATTACCCCATCTCACTCTGAATGATAGACCCCGCCTACTGGCAATCACCCCATCTCATTCTGAGTGATAGACCCCGCCTACTGGCAATCACCCCATCTCACTCTGGGTGATAGACCCCGCCTACTGGCAATCACCCCATCTCATTCTGAGTGATAGACCCCGCCTACTGGCAATCACCCCATCTCATTCTGAGTGATAGACCCCGCCTACTGGCAATCACCCCATCTCACTCTGGGTGATAGACCCTCGCCTACTGGCAATCACCCCATCTCACTCTGGGTAGATAGACCCCGCCTACTGGCAATCACCCCATCTCATTCTGAGTGATAGACTCCGCCTACTGGCAATCACCCCATCTCATTCTGAGTGATAGACCCCGCCTACTGGCAATCACCCCATCTCTCTCTGGGTGATAGACCCCGCCTACTGGCAATCACCCCATCTCACTCTGGGTAGATAGACCCCGCCTACTGGCAATCACCCCATCTCATTCTGAGTGATAGACCCCGCCTACTGGCAATCACCCCATCTCACTCTGGGTGATAGACCCCGCCTACTGGCAATCACCCCATCTCACTCTGAGTGATAGAACCCGCCTACTGGCAATCACCCCATCTCACTTTGGGTGATAGACCCCACCCACTGGCAATCACCCCATCTCACTCTGAGTGATAGACCCCGCCTACTGGCAATCACCCCATCTCACTCTGGGTGATAGACCCCACCCACTGGCAATCACCCCATCTCACTCTGAATAATAGACCCCGCCTACTGGCAATCACCCCATCTCATTCTGAGTGATAGACCCCGCCTACTGGCAATCACCCCATCTCATTCTGAGTGATAGACCCCGCCTACTGGCAATCACCCCATCTCACTCTGGGTGATAGACCCCGCCTACTGGCAATCACCCCATCTCACTCTGGGTAGATATACCCCGCCTACTGGCAATCACCCCATCTCATTCTGAGTGATAGACCCCGCCTACTGGCAATCACCCCATCTCACTCTGGGTGATAGACCCGGCCTACTGGCATTCACCCCATCTCACTCTGGGTGATAGACCCCACCTACTGGCAATCACCCCATCTCATTCTGAGTGATAGAACCCACCTACTGGCAATCACCCCATCTCATTCTGGGTGATAGACCCCGCCTACTGGCAATCACCCCATCTCACTCTGAATAATAAACCCCGCCTACTGGCAATCACCCCATCTCATTCTGAGTGATAGACCCCGCCTACTGGCAATCACCCCATCTCATTCTGAGTGATAGACCCCGCCTACTGGCAATCACCCCATCTCACTCTGGGTGATAGACCCCGCCTACTGCCAATCACCCCATCTCACTCTGGGTAGATAGACCCCGCCTACTGGCAATCACTCCATCTCATTCTGAGTGATAGACCCCGCCTACTGGTAATCACCCCATCTCACTCTGGGTGATAGACCCCGCCTACTGGCAATCACCCCATCTCACTCTGAGTGATAGATCCCGCCTACTGGCAATCACCCCATCTCACTTTGGGTGATAGACCCCACCCACTGGCAATCACCCCATCTCACTCTGAGTGATAGACCCCGCCTACTGGCAATTACCCCATCTCACTCTGAATGATAGACCCCGCCTACTGGCAATCACCCCATCTCATTCTGAGTGATAGACCCCGCCTACTGGCAATCACCCCATCTCACTCTGGGTGATAGACCCCGCCTACTGGCAATCACCCCATCTCATTCTGAGTGATAGACCCCGCCTACTGGCAATCACCCCATCTCACTCTGGGTGATAGACCCCGCCTACTGGCAATCACCCCATCTCATTCTGAGTGATAGACCCCGCCTACTGGCAATCACCCCATCTCATTCTGAGTGATAGACCCCGCCTACTGGCAATCACCCCATCTCACTCTGGGTGATAGACCCCGCCTACTGGCAATCACCCCATCTCACTCTGGGTAGATAGACCCCGCCTACTGGCAATCACCCCATCTCATTCTGAGTGATAGACCCCGCCTACTGGCAATCACCCCATCTCATTCTGAGTGATAGACCCCGCCTACTGGCAATCACCCCATCTCACTCTGGGTGATAGACCCCGCCTACTGGCAATCACCCCATCTCACTCTGGGTAGATAGACCCCGCCTACTGGTAATCACCCCATCTCATTCTGAGTGATAGACCCCGCCTACTGGCAATCACCCCATCTCACTCTGGGTGATAGACCCCGCCTACTGGCAATCACCCCATCTCACTCTGGGTAGATAGACCCCACCCACTGGCAATCACCCCATCTCACTCTGAGTGATAGACCCCGCCTACTGGCAATCACCCCATCTCACTCTGAGTGATAGACCCCGCCTACTGGAAATCACCCCATCTCACTCTGGGTAGATAGACCCCGCCTACTGGCAATCACCCCATCTCACTCTGAATAATAGACCCCGCCTACTGGCAATCACCCCATCTCATTCTGAGTGATAGACCCCGCCTACTGGCAATCACCCCATCTCATTCTGAGTGATAGACCCCGCCTACTGGCAATTACCCCATCTCACTCTGGGTGATAGACCCCGCCTACTGGCAATCACCCCATCTCACTCTGGGTAGATAGACCCCGCCTACTGGCAATCACCCCATCTCATTCTGAGTGATAGACCCCGCCTACTGGCAATCACCCCATCTCACTCTGGGTGATAGACCCCGCCTACTGACAATCACCCCATCTCACTCTGGGTGATAGACCCCGCCTACTGCCAATCACCCCATCTCACTCTGGGTAGATAGACCCCGCCTACTGGCAATCACTCCATCTCATTCTGAGTGATAGACCCCGCCTACTGGTTATCACCCCATCTCACTCTGGGTGATAGACCCCGCCTACTGGCAATCACCCCATCTCACTCTGAGTGATAGACCCCGCCTACTGGCAATCACCCCATCTCACTTTGGGTGATAGACCCCACCCACTGGCAATCACCCCATCTCTCTCTGAGTGATAGACCCCGCCTACTGGCAATTACCCCATCTCACTCTGAATGATAGACCCCGCCTACTGGCAATCACCCCATCTCATTCTGAGTGATAGACCCCGCCTACTGGCAATCACCCCATCTCACTCTGGGTGATAGACCCCGCCTACTGGCAATCACCCCATCTCATTCTGAGTGATAGACCCCGCCTACTGGCAATCACCCCATCTCATTCTGAGTGATAGACCCCGCCTACTGGCAATCACCCCATCTCACTCTGGGTGATAGACCCCCGTCTACTGGCAATCACCCCATCTCACTCTGGGTAGATAGACCCCGCCTACTGGCAATCACCCCATCTCATTCTGAGTGATAGACCCCGCCTACTGGCAATCACCCCATCTCATTCTGAGTGATAGACCCCGCCTACTGGCAATCACCCCATCTCACTCTGGGTGATAGACCCCGCCTACTGGCAATCACCCCATCTCACTCTGGGTAGATAGACCCCGCCTACTGGCAATCACCCCATCTCATTCTGAGTGATAGACCCCGCCTACTGGCAATCACCCCATCTCACTCTGGGTGATAGACCCCGCCTACTGGCAATCACCCCATCTCACTCTGAGTGATAGAACCCGCCTACTGGCAATCACCCCATCTCACTTTGGGTGATAGACCCCACCCACTGGCAATCACCCCATCTCACTCTGAGTGATAGACCCCGCCTACTGGCAATTACCCCATCTCACTCTGAATGATAGACCCCGCCTACTGGCAATCACCCCATCTCATTCTGAGTGATAGACCCCGCCTACTGGCAATCACCCCATCTCACTCTGGGTGATAGACCCCGCCTACTGGCAATCACCCCATCTCATTCTGAGTGATAGACCCCGCCTACTGGCAATCACCCCATCTCATTCTGAGTGATAGACCCCGCCTACTGGCAATCACCCCATCTCACTCTGGGTGATAGACCCCCGCCTACTGGCAATCACCCCATCTCACTCTGGGTAGATAGACCCCGCCTACTGGCAATCACCCCATCTCATTCTGAGTGATAGACCCCGCCTACTGGCAATCACCCCATCTCATTCTGAGTGATAGACCCCGCCTACTGGCAATCACCCCATCTCACTCTGGGTGATAGACCCCGCCTACTGGCAATCACCCCATCTCACTCTGGGTAGATAGACCCCGCCTACTGGCAATCACCCCATCTCATTCTGAGTGATAGACCCCGCCTACTGGCAATCACCCCATCTCACTCTGGGTGATAGACCCCGCCTACTGGCAATCACCCCATCTCACTCTGAGTGATAGAACCCGCCTACTGGCAATCACCCCATCTCACTTTGGGTGATAGACCCCACCCACTGGCAATCACCCCATCTCACTCTGAGTGATAGACCCCGCCTACTGGCAATCACCCCATCTCACTCTGGGTGATAGACCCCCGCCTACTGGCAATCACCCCATCTCACTCTGGGTAGATAGACCCCGCCTACTGGCAATCACCCCATCTCATTCTGAGTGATAGACCCCGCCTACTGGCAATCACCCCATCTCATTCTGAGTGATAGACCCCGCCTACTGGCAATCACCCCATCTCACTCTGGGTGATAGACCCCGCCTACTGGCAATCACCCCATCTCACTCTGGGTAGATAGACCCCGCCTACTGGCAATCACCCCATCTCATTCTAAATGATAGACCCCGCCTACTGGCAATCACCCCATCTCACTCTGGGTGATAGACCCCGCCTACTGGCAATCACCCCATCTCACTCTGAGTGATAGAACCCGCCTACTGGCAATCACCCCATCTCACTTTGGGTGATAGACCCCACCCACTGGCAATCACCCCATCTCACTCTGAGTGATAGACACCGCCTACTGGCAATCACCCCATCTCACTCTGGGTGATAGACCCCACCCACTGGCAATCACCCCATCTCACTCTGAATAATAGACCCCGCCTACTGGCAATCACCCCATCTCATTCTGAGTAATAGACCCCGCCTACTGGCAATCACCCCATCTCACTCTGGGTGATAGACCCCGCCTACTGGCAATCACCCCATCTCACTCTGGGTAGATAGACCCCGCCTACTGGCAATCACCCCATCTCATTCTGAGTGATAGACCCCGCCTACTGGCAATCACCCCATCTCACTCTGGGTGATAGACCCGGCCTACTGGCATTCACCCCATCTCACTCTGGGTGATAGACCCCACCTACTGGCAATCACCCCATCTCATTCTGAGTGATACAACCCGCCTACTGGCAATCACCCCATCTCATTCTGGGTGATAGACCCCGCCTACTGGCAATCACCCCATCTCACGCTGAGTGATAGACCCCGCCTACTGGCAATCACCCCATCTCACTCTGGGTGATAGGCCCCGCCTACTGGCAATCACCCCATCTCACTCTGAATAATAGACCCCGCCTACTGGCAATCACCTTATCTCATTCTGAGTGATAGACCCCGCCTACTGGCAATCACCCCATCTCATTCTGAGTGATAGACCCCGCCTACTGGCAATCACCCCATCTCACTCTGGGTGATAGACCCCGCCTACTGCCAATCACCCCATCTCACTCTGGGTGATAGACCCCGCCTACTGCCAATCACCCCATCTCACTCTGGGTAGATAGACCCCGCCTACTGGCAATCACTCCATCTCATTCTGAGTGATAGACCCCGCCTACTGGTAATCACCCCATCTCACTCTGGGTGATAGACCCCGCCTACTGGCAATCACCCCATCTCACTCTGAGTGATAGACCCCGCCTACTGGCAATCACCCCTCTCACTTTGGGTGATAGACCCCACCCACTGGCAATCACCCCATCTCACTCTGAGTGATAGACCCCGCCTACTGGCAATTATCCCATCTCACTCTGAATGATAGACCCCGCCTACTGGCAATCACCCCATCTCATTCTGAGTGATAGACCCCGCCTACTGGCAATCACCCCATCTCACTCTGGGTGATAGACCCCGCCTACTGGCAATCACCCCATCTCATTCTGAGTGATAGACCCCGCCTACTGGCAATCACCCCATCTCATTCTGAGTGATAGACCCCGCCTACTGGCAATCACCCCATCTCACTCTGGGTGATAGACCCCTGCCTACTGGCAATCACCCCATCTCACTCTGGGTAGATAGACCCCGCCTACTGGCAATCACCCCATCTCATTCTGAGTGATAGACCCCGCCTACTGGCAATCACCCCATCTCATTCTGAGTGATAGACCCCGCCTACTGGCAATCACCCCATCTCACTCTGGGTGATAGACCCCGCCTACTGGCAATCACCCCATCTCACTCTGGGTAGATAGACCCCGCCTACTGGTAATCACCCCATCTCATTCTGAGTGATAGACCCCGCCTACTGGCAATCACCCCATCTCACTCTGGGTAGATAGACCCCGCCTACTGGCAATCACCCCATCTCATTCTGAGTGATAGACCCCGCCTACTGGCAATCACCCCATCTCACTCTGGGTGATAGACCCCGCCTACTGGCAATCACCCCATCTCACTCTGAGTGATAGAACCCGCCTACTGGCAATCACCCCATCTCACTTTGGGTGATAGACCCCACCCACTGGCAATCACCCCATCTCACTCTGAGTGATAGACCCCGCCTACTGGCAATCACCCCATCTCACTCTGGGTGATAGACCCTCGCCTACTGGCAATCACCCCATCTCACTCTGGGTAGATAGACCCCGCCTACTGGCAATCACCCCATCTCATTCTGAGTGATAGACTCCGCCTACTGGCAATCACCCCATCTCATTCTGAGTGATAGACCCCGCCTACTGGCAATCACCCCATCTCTCTCTGGGTGATAGACCCCGCCTACTGGCAATCACCCCATCTCACTCTGGGTAGATAGACCCCGCCTACTGACAATCACCCCATCTCATTCTGAGTGATAGACCCCGCCTACTGGCAATCACCCCATCTCACTCTGGGTGATAGACCCCGCCTACTGGCAATCACCCCATCTCACTCTGAGTGATAGAACCCGCCTACTGGCAATCACCCCATCTCACTTTGGGTGATAGACCCCACCCACTGGCAATCACCCCATCTCACTCTGAGTGATAGACCCCGCCTACTGGCAATCACCCCATCTCACTCTGGGTGATAGACCCCACCCACTGGCAATCACCCCATCTCACTCTGAATAATAGACCCCGCCTACTGGCAATCACCCCATCTCATTCTGAGTGATAGACCCCGCCTACTGGCAATCACCCCATCTCATTCTGAGTGATAGACCCCGCCTACTGGCAATCACCCCATCTCACTCTGGGTGATAGACCCCGCCTACTGGCAATCACCCCATCTCACTCTGGGTAGATATACCCCGCCTACTGGCAATCACCCCATCTCATTCTGAGTGATAGACCCCGCCTACTGGCAATCACCCCATCTCACTCTGGGTGATAGACCCGGCCTACTGGCATTCACCCCATCTCACTCTGGGTGATAGACCCCACCTACTGGCAATCACCCCATCTCATTCTGAGTGATAGAACCCGCCTACTGGCAATCACCCCATCTCATTCTGGGTGATAGACCCCGCCTACTGGCAATCACCCCATCTCACTCTGAATAATAAACCCCGCCTACTGGCAATCACCCCATCTCATTCTGAGTGATAGACCCCGCCTACTGGCAATCACCCCATCTCATTCTGAGTGATAGACCCCGCCTACTGGCAATCACCCCATCTCACTCTGGGTGATAGACCCCGCCTACTGCCAATCACCCCATCTCACTCTGGGTAGATAGACCCCGCCTACTGGCAATCACTCCATCTCATTCTGAGTGATAGACCCCGCCTACTGGTAATCACCCCATCTCACTCTGGGTGATAGACCCCGCCTACTGGCAATCACCCCATCTCACTCTGAGTGATAGATCCCGCCTACTGGCAATCACCCCATCTCACTTTGGGTGATAGACCCCACCCACTGGCAATCACCCCATCTCACTCTGAGTGATAGACCCCGCCTACTGGCAATTACCCCATCTCACTCTGAATGATAGACCCCGCCTACTGGCAATCACCCCATCTCATTCTGAGTGATAGACCCCGCCTACTGGCAATCACCCCATCTCACTCTGGGTGATAGACCCCGCCTACTGGCAATCACCCCATCTCATTCTGAGTGATAGACCCCGCCTACTGGCAATCACCCCATCTCACTCTGGGTGATAGACCCCGCCTACTGGCAATCACCCCATCTCATTCTGAGTGATAGACCCCGCCTACTGGCAATCACCCCATCTCATTCTGAGTGATAGACCCCGCCTACTGGCAATCACCCCATCTCACTCTGGGTGATAGACCCCGCCTACTGGCAATCACCCCATCTCACTCTGGGTAGATAGACCCCGCCTACTGGCAATCACCCCATCTCATTCTGAGTGATAGACCCCGCCTACTGGCAATCACCCCATCTCATTCTGAGTGATAGACCCCGCCTACTGGCAATCACCCCATCTCACTCTGGGTGATAGACCCCGCCTACTGGCAATCACCCCATCTCACTCTGGGTAGATAGACCCCGCCTACTGGTAATCACCCCATCTCATTCTGAGTGATAGACCCCGCCTACTGGCAATCACCCCATCTCACTCTGGGTGATAGACCCCGCCTACTGGCAATCACCCCATCTCACTCTGGGTAGATAGACCCCACCCACTGGCAATCACCCCATCTCACTCTGAGTGATAGACCCCGCCTACTGGCAATCACCCCATCTCACTCTGAGTGATAGACCCCGCCTACTGGAAATCACCCCATCTCACTCTGGGTAGATAGACCCCGCCTACTGGCAATCACCCCATCTCACTCTGAATAATAGACCCCGCCTACTGGCAATCACCCCATCTCATTCTGAGTGATAGACCCCGCCTACTGGCAATCACCCCATCTCATTCTGAGTGATAGACCCCGCCTACTGGCAATTACCCCATCTCACTCTGGGTGATAGACCCCGCCTACTGGCAATCACCCCATCTCACTCTGGGTAGATAGACCCCGCCTACTGGCAATCACCCCATCTCATTCTGAGTGATAGACCCCGCCTACTGGCAATCACCCCATCTCACTCTGGGTGATAGACCCCGCCTACTGACAATCACCCCATCTCACTCTGGGTGATAGACCCCGCCTACTGCCAATCACCCCATCTCACTCTGGGTAGATAGACCCCGCCTACTGGCAATCACTCCATCTCATTCTGAGTGATAGACCCCGCCTACTGGTTATCACCCCATCTCACTCTGGGTGATAGACCCCGCCTACTGGCAATCACCCCATCTCACTCTGAGTGATAGACCCCGCCTACTGGCAATCACCCCATCTCACTTTGGGTGATAGACCCCACCCACTGGCAATCACCCCATCTCTCTCTGAGTGATAGACCCCGCCTACTGGCAATTACCCCATCTCACTCTGAATGATAGACCCCGCCTACTGGCAATCACCCCATCTCATTCTGAGTGATAGACCCCGCCTACTGGCAATCACCCCATCTCACTCTGGGTGATAGACCCCGCCTACTGGCAATCACCCCATCTCATTCTGAGTGATAGACCCCGCCTACTGGCAATCACCCCATCTCATTCTGAGTGATAGACCCCGCCTACTGGCAATCACCCCATCTCACTCTGGGTGATAGACCCCCGTCTACTGGCAATCACCCCATCTCACTCTGGGTAGATAGACCCCGCCTACTGGCAATCACCCCATCTCATTCTGAGTGATAGACCCCGCCTACTGGCAATCACCCCATCTCATTCTGAGTGATAGACCCCGCCTACTGGCAATCACCCCATCTCACTCTGGGTGATAGACCCCGCCTACTGGCAATCACCCCATCTCACTCTGGGTAGATAGACCCCGCCTACTGGCAATCACCCCATCTCATTCTGAGTGATAGACCCCGCCTACTGGCAATCACCCCATCTCACTCTGGGTGATAGACCCCGCCTACTGGCAATCACCCCATCTCACTCTGAGTGATAGAACCCGCCTACTGGCAATCACCCCATCTCACTTTGGGTGATAGACCCCACCCACTGGCAATCACCCCATCTCACTCTGAGTGATAGACCCCGCCTACTGGCAATTACCCCATCTCACTCTGAATGATAGACCCCGCCTACTGGCAATCACCCCATCTCATTCTGAGTGATAGACCCCGCCTACTGGCAATCACCCCATCTCACTCTGGGTGATAGACCCCGCCTACTGGCAATCACCCCATCTCATTCTGAGTGATAGACCCCGCCTACTGGCAATCACCCCATCTCATTCTGAGTGATAGACCCCGCCTACTGGCAATCACCCCATCTCACTCTGGGTGATAGACCCCCGCCTACTGGCAATCACCCCATCTCACTCTGGGTAGATAGACCCCGCCTACTGGCAATCACCCCATCTCATTCTGAGTGATAGACCCCGCCTACTGGCAATCACCCCATCTCATTCTGAGTGATAGACCCCGCCTACTGGCAATCACCCCATCTCACTCTGGGTGATAGACCCCGCCTACTGGCAATCACCCCATCTCACTCTGGGTAGATAGACCCCGCCTACTGGCAATCACCCCATCTCATTCTGAGTGATAGACCCCGCCTACTGGCAATCACCCCATCTCACTCTGGGTGATAGACCCCGCCTACTGGCAATCACCCCATCTCACTCTGAGTGATAGAACCCGCCTACTGGCAATCACCCCATCTCACTTTGGGTGATAGACCCCACCCACTGGCAATCACCCCATCTCACTCTGAGTGATAGACCCCGCCTACTGGCAATCACCCCATCTCACTCTGGGTGATAGACCCCCGCCTACTGGCAATCACCCCATCTCACTCTGGGTAGATAGACCCCGCCTACTGGCAATCACCCCATCTCATTCTGAGTGATAGACCCCGCCTACTGGCAATCACCCCATCTCATTCTGAGTGATAGACCCCGCCTACTGGCAATCACCCCATCTCACTCTGGGTGATAGACCCCGCCTACTGGCAATCACCCCATCTCACTCTGGGTAGATAGACCCCGCCTACTGGCAATCACCCCATCTCATTCTAAATGATAGACCCCGCCTACTGGCAATCACCCCATCTCACTCTGGGTGATAGACCCCGCCTACTGGCAATCACCCCATCTCACTCTGAGTGATAGAACCCGCCTACTGGCAATCACCCCATCTCATTTTGGGTGATAGACCCCACCCACTGGCAATCACCCCATCTCACTCTGAGTGATAGACACCGCCTACTGGCAATCACCCCATCTCACTCTGGGTGATAGACCCCACCCACTGGCAATCACCCCATCTCACTCTGAATAATAGACCCCGCCTACTGGCAATCACCCCATCTCATTCTGAGTAATAGACCCCGCCTACTGGCAATCACCCCATCTCACTCTGGGTGATAGACCCCGCCTACTGGCAATCACCCCATCTCACTCTGGGTAGATAGACCCCGCCTACTGGCAATCACCCCATCTCATTCTGAGTGATAGACCCCGCCTACTGGCAATCACCCCATCTCACTCTGGGTGATAGACCCGGCCTACTGGCATTCACCCCATCTCACTCTGGGTGATAGACCCCACCTACTGGCAATCACCCCATCTCATTCTGAGTGATACAACCCGCCTACTGGCAATCACCCCATCTCATTCTGGGTGATAGACCCCGCCTACTGGCAATCACCCCATCTCACGCTGAGTGATAGACCCCGCCTACTGGCAATCACCCCATCTCACTCTGGGTGATAGGCCCCGCCTACTGGCAATCACCCCATCTCACTCTGAATAATAGACCCCGCCTACTGGCAATCACCTTATCTCATTCTGAGTGATAGACCCCGCCTACTGGCAATCACCCCATCTCATTCTGAGTGATAGACCCCGCCTACTGGCAATCACCCCATCTCACTCTGGGTGATAGACCCCGCCTACTGCCAATCACCCCATCTCACTCTGGGTAGATAGACCCCGCCTACTGGCAATCACTCCATCTCATTCTGAGTGATAGACCCCGCCTACTGGTAATCACCCCATCTCACTCTGGGTGATAGACCCCGCCTACTGGCAATCACCCCATCTCACTCTGAGTGATAGACCCCGCCTACTGGCAATCACCCCTCTCACTTTGGGTGATAGACCCCACCCACTGGCAATCACCCCATCTCACTCTGAGTGATAGACCCCGCCTACTGGCAATTATCCCATCTCACTCTGAATGATAGACCCCGCCTACTGGCAATCACCCCATCTCATTCTGAGTGATAGACCCCGCCTACTGGCAATCACCCCATCTCACTCTGGGTGATAGACCCCGCCTACTGGCAATCACCCCATCTCATTCTGAGTGATAGACCCCGCCTACTGGCAATCACCCCATCTCATTCTGAGTGATAGACCCCGCCTACTGGCAATCACCCCATCTCACTCTGGGTGATAGACCCCTGCCTACTGGCAATCACCCCATCTCACTCTGGGTAGATAGACCCCGCCTACTGGCAATCACCCCATCTCATTCTGAGTGATAGACCCCGCCTACTGGCAATCACCCCATCTCATTCTGAGTGATAGACCCCGCCTACTGGCAATCACCCCATCTCACTCTGGGTGATAGACCCCGCCTACTGGCAATCACCCCATCTCACTCTGGGTAGATAGACCCCGCCTACTGGTAATCACCCCATCTCATTCTGAGTGATAGACCCCGCCTACTGGCAATCACCCCATCTCACTCTGGGTAGATAGACCCCGCCTACTGGCAATCACCCCATCTCATTCTGAGTGATAGACCCCGCCTACTGGCAATCACCCCATCTCACTCTGGGTGATAGACCCCGCCTACTGGCAATCACCCCATCTCACTCTGAGTGATAGAACCCGCCTACTGGCAATCACCCCATCTCACTTTGGGTGATAGACCCCACCCACTGGCAATCACCCCATCTCACTCTGAGTGATAGACCCCGCCTACTGGCAATCACCCCATCTCACTCTAGGTGATAGACCCCCGCCTACTGGCAATCACCCCATCTCACTCTGGGTAGATAGACCCCGCCTACTGGCAATCACCCCATCTCATTCTGAGTGATAGACCCCGCCTACTGGCAATCACCCCATCTCATTCTGAGTGATAGACCCCGCCTACTGGCAATCACCCCATCTCACTCTGGGTGATAGACCCCGCCTACTGGCAATCACCCCATCTCACTCTGGGTAGATAGACCCCGCCTACTGGCAATCACCCCATCTCATTCTAAATGATAGACCCCGCCTACTGGCAATCACCCCATCTCACTCTGGGTGATAGACCCCGCCTACTGGCAATCACCCCATCTCACTCTGAGTGATAGAACCCGCCTACTGGCAATCACCCCATCTCACTTTGGGTGATAGACCCCACCCACTGGCAATCACCCCATCTCACTCTGAGTGATAGACACCGCCTACTGGCAATCACCCCATCTCACTCTGGGTGATAGACCCCACCCACTGGCAATCACCCCATCTCACTCTGAATAATAGACCCCGCCTACTGGCAATCACCCCATCTCATTCTGAGTAATAGACCCCGCCTACTGGCAATCACCCCATCTCACTCTGGGTGATAGACCCCGCCTACTGGCAATCACCCCATCTCACTCTGGGTAGATAGACCCCGCCTACTGGCAATCACCCCATCTCATTCTGAGTGATAGACCCCGCCTACTGGCAATCACCCCATCTCACTCTGGGTGATAGACCCAGCCTACTGGCATTCACCCCATCTCACTCTGGGTGATAGACCCCACCTACTGGCAATCACCCCATCTCATTCTGAGTGATACAACCCGCCTACTGGCAATCACCCCATCTCATTCTGGGTGATAGACCCCGCCTACTGGCAATCACCCCATCTCACGCTGAGTGATAGACCCCGCCTACTGGCAATCACCCCATCTCACTCTGGGTGATAGGCCCCGCCTACTGGCAATCACCCCATCTCACTCTGAATAATAGACCCCGCCTACTGGCAATCACCTTATCTCATTCTGAGTGATAGACCCCGCCTACTGGCAATCACCCCATCTCACTCTGGGTGATAGACCCCGCCTACTGCCAATCACCCCATCTCACTCTGGGTAGATAGACCCCGCCTACTGGCAATCACTCCATCTCATTCTGAGTGATAGACCCCGCCTACTGGTAATCACCCCATCTCACTCTGGGTGATAGACCCCGCCTACTGGCAATCACCCCATCTCACTCTGAGTGATAGACCCCGCCTACTGGCAATCACCCCTCTCACTTTGGGTGATAGACCCCACCCACTGGCAATCACCCCATCTCACTCTGAGTGATAGACCCCGCCTACTGGCAATTATCCCATCTCACTCTGAATGATAGACCCCGCCTACTGGCAATAACCCCATCTCATTCTGAGTGATAGACCCCGCCTACTGGCAATCACCCCATCTCACTCTGGGTGATAGACCCCGCCTACTGGCAATCACCCCATCTCATTCTGAGTGATAGACCCCGCCTACTGGCAATCACCCCATCTCATTCTGAGTGATAGACCCCGCCTACTGGCAATCACCCCATCTCACTCTGGGTGATAGACCCCTGCCTACTGGCAATCACCCCATCTCACTCTGGGTAGAGAGACCCCGCCTACTGGCAATCACCCCATCTCATTCTGAGTGATAGACCCCGCCTACTGGCAATCACCCCATCTCATTCTGAGTGATAGACCCCGCCTACTGGCAATCACCCCATCTCACTCTGGGTGATAGACCCCGCCTACTGGCAATCACCCCATCTCACTCTGGGTAGATAGACCCCGCCTACTGGTAATCACCCCATCTCATTCTGAGTGATAGACCCCGCCTACTGGCAATCACCCCATCTCACTCTGGGTGATAGACCCCGCCTACTGGCAATCACCCCATCTCACTCTGAGTGATAGAACCCGCCTACTGGCAATCACCCCATCTCACTTTGGGTGATAGACCCCACCCACTGGCAATCACCCCATCTCACTCTGAGTGATAGACCCCGCCTACTGGCAATCACCCCATCTCACTCTGAGTGATAGACCCCGCCTACTGGAAATCACCCCATCTCACTCTGGGTAGATAGACCCCGCCTACTGGCAATCACCCCATCTCACTCTGAGTGATAGACCCCACCCACTGGCAATCACCCCATCTCACTCTGAATAATAGACCCCGCCTACTGGCAATCACCCCATCTCATTCTGAGTGATAGACCCCGCCTACTGGCAATCACCCCATCTCATTCTGAGTGATAGACCCCGCCTACTGGCAATTACCCCATCTCACTCTGGGTGATAGACCCCGCCTACTGGCAATCACCCCATCTCACTCTGGGTAGATAGACCCCGCCTACTGGCAATCACCCCATCTCACTCTGAGTGATAGACCCCGCCTACTGGCAATCACCCCATCTCACTCTGGGTGATAGACCCCGCCTACTGCCAATCACCCCATCTCACTCTGGGTGATAGACCCCGCCTACTGCCAATCACCCCATCTCACTCTGGGTAGATAGACCCCGCCTACTGGCAATCACTCCATCTCATTCTGAGTGATAGACCCCGCCTACTGGTAATCACCCCATCTCACTCTGGGTGATAGACCCCGCCTACTGGCAATCACCCCATCTCACTCTGAGTGATAGATCCCGCCTACTGGCAATCACCCCATCTCACTTTGGGTGATAGACCCCACCCACTGGCAATCACCCCATCTCACTCTGAGTGATAGACCCCGCCTACTGGCAATTACCCCATCTCACTCTGAATGATAGACCCCGCCTACTGGCAATCACCCCATCTCATTCTGAGTGATAGACCCCGCCTACTGGCAATCACCCCATCTCACTCTGGGTGATAGACCCCGCCTACTGGCAATCACCCCATCTCATTCTGAGTGATAGACCCCGCCTACTGGCAATCACCCCATCTCACTCTGGGTGATAGACCCCGCCTACTGGCAATCACCCCATCTCATTCTGAGTGATAGACCCCGCCTACTGGCAATCACCCCATCTCATTCTGAGTGATAGACCCCGCCTACTGGCAATCACCCCATCTCACTCTGGGTGATAGACCCCGCCTACTGGCAATCACCCCATCTCACTCTGGGTAGATAGACCCCGCCTACTGGCAATCACCCCATCTCATTCTGAGTGATAGACCCCGCCTACTGGCAATCACCCCATCTCATTCTGAGTGATAGACCCCGCCTACTGGCAATCACCCCATCTCACTCTGGGTGATAGACCCCGCCTACTGGCAATCACCCCATCTCACTCTGGGTGATAGACCCCGCCTACTGGCAATCACCCCATCTCACTCTGAGTGATAGACCCCGCCTACTGGCAATCACCCCATCTCACTCTGGGTGATAGACCCCACCCACTGGCAATCACCCCATCTCACTCTGAGTGATAGACCCCGCCTACTGGCAATCACCCCATCTCACTCTGGGTGATAGACCCCACCCACTGGCAATCACCCCATCTCACTCTGAATAATAGACCCCGCCTACTGGCAATCACCCCATCTCATTCTGAGTGATAGACCCCGCCTACTGGCAATCACCCCATCTCATTCTGAGTGATAGACCCCGCCTACTGGCAATCACCCCATCTCACTCTGGGTGATAGACCCCGCCTACTGGCAATCACCCCATCTCACTCTGGGTAGATAGACCCCGCCTACTGGCAATCACCCCATCTCATTCTGAGTGATAGACCCCGCCTACTGGCAATCACCCCATCTCACTCTGGGTGATAGACCCGGCCTACTGGCATTCACCCCATCTCACTCTGGGTGATAGACCCCACCTACTGGCAATCACCCCATCTCATTCTGAGTGATAGAACCCGCCTACTGGCAATCACCCCATCTCATTCTGGGTGATAGACCCCGCCTACTGGCAATCACCACATCTCACGCTGAGTGATAGACCCCGCCTACTGGCAATCACCCCATCTCACTCTGAATAATAGACCCCGCCTACTGGCAATCACCCCATCTCATTCTGAGTGATAGACCCCGCCTACTGGCAATCAACCCATCTCATTCTGAGTGATAGACCCCGCCTACTGGCAATCACCCCATCTCACTCTGGGTGATAGACCCCGCCTACTGCCAATCACCCCATCTCACTCTGGGTAGATAGACCCCGCCTACTGGCAATCACTCCATCTCATTCTGAGTGATAGACCCCGCCTACTGGTAATCACCCCATCTCACTCTGGGTGATAGACCCCGCCTACTGGCAATCACCCCATCTCACTCTGAGTGATAGACCCCGCCTACTGGCAATCACCCCATCTCACTTTGGGTGATAGACCCCACCCACTGGCAATCACCCCATCTCACTCTGAGTGATAGACCCCGCCTACTGGCAATTACCCCATCTCACTCTGAATGATAGACCCCGCCTACTGGCAATCACCCCATCTCATTCTGAGTGATAGACCCCGCCTACTGGCAATCACCCCATCTCACTCTGGGTGATAGACCCCGCCTACTGGCAATCACCCCATCTCATTCTGAGTGATAGACCCCGCCTACTGGCAATCACCCCATCTCATTCTGAGTGATAGACCCCGCCTACTGGCAATCACCCCATCTCACTCTGGGTGATAGACCCTCGCCTACTGGCAATCACCCCATCTCATTCTGAGTGATAGACTCCGCCTACTGGCAATCACCCCATCTCATTCTGAGTGATAGACCCCGCCTACTGGCAATCACCCCATCTCTCTCTGGGTGATAGACCCCGCCTACTGGCAATCACCCCATCTCACTCTGGGTAGATAGACCCCGCCTACTGGCAATCACCCCATCTCATTCTGAGTGATAGACCCCGCCTACTGGCAATCACCCCATCTCATTCTGAGTGATAGACCCCGCCTACTGGCAATCACCCCATCTCACTCTGGGTGATAGACCCCGCCTACTGGCAATCACCCCATCTCATTCTGAGTGATAGACTCCGCCTACTGGCAATCACCCCATCTCATTCTGAGTGATAGACCCCGCCTACTGGCAATCACCCCATCTCTCTCTGGGTGATAGACCCCGCCTACTGGCAATCACCCCATCTCACTCTGGGTAGATAGACCCCGCCTACTGGCAATCACCCCATCTCATTCTGAGTGATAGACCCCGCCTACTGGCAATCACCCCATCTCACTCTGGGTGATAGACCCCGCCTACTGGCAATCACCCCATCTCACTCTGAGTGATAGAACCCGCCTACTGGCAATCACCCCATCTCACTTTGGGTGATAGACCCCACCCACTGGCAATCACCCCATCTCACTCTGAGTGATAGACCCCGCCTACTGGCAATCACCCCATCTCACTCTGGGTGATAGACCCCACCCACTGGCAATCACCCCATCTCACTCTGAATAATAGACCCCGCCTACTGGCAATCACCCCATCTCATTCTGAGTGATAGACCCCGCCTACTGGCAATCACCCCATCTCATTCTGAGTGATAGACCCCGCCTACTGGCAATCACCCCATCTCACTCTGGGTGATAGACCCCGCCTACTGGCAATCACCCCATCTCACTCTGGGTAGATATACCCCGCCTACTGGCAATCACCCCATCTCATTCTGAGTGATAGACCCCGCCTACTGGCAATCACCCCATCTCACTCTGGGTGATAGACCCGGCCTACTGGCATTCACCCCATCTCACTCTGGGTGATAGACCCCACCTACTGGCAATCACCCCATCTCATTCTGAGTGATAGAACCCGCCTACTGGCAATCACCCCATCTCATTCTGGGTGATAGACCCCGCCTACTGGCAATCACCCCATCTCACGCTCAGTGATAGACCCCGCCTACTGGCAATCACCCCATCTCACTCTGAATAATAAACCCCGCCTACTGGCAATCACCCCATCTCATTCTGAGTGATAGACCCCGCCTACTGGCAATCACCCCATCTCATTCTGAGTGATAGACCCCGCCTACTGGCAATCACCCCATCTCACTCTGGGTGATAGACCCCGCCTACTGCCAATCACCCCATCTCACTCTGGGTAGATAGACCCCGCCTACTGGCAATCACTCCATCTCATTCTGAGTGATAGACCCCGCCTACTGGTAATCACCCCATCTCACTCTGGGTGATAGACCCCGCCTACTGGCAATCACCCCATCTCACTCTGAGTGATAGATCCCGCCTACTGGCAATCACCCCATCTCACTTTGGGTGATAGACCCCACCCACTGGCAATCACCCCATCTCACTCTGAGTGATAGACCCCGCCTACTGGCAATTACCCCATCTCACTCTGAATGATAGACCCCGCCTACTGGCAATCACCCCATCTCATTCTGAGTGATAGACCCCGCCTACTGGCAATCACCCCATCTCACTCTGGGTGATAGACCCCGCCTACTGGCAATCACCCCATCTCATTCTGAGTGATAGACCCCGCCTACTGGCAATCACCCCATCTCACTCTGGGTGATAGACCCCGCCTACTGGCAATCACCCCATCTCATTCTGAGTGATAGACCCCGCCTACTGGCAATCACCCCATCTCATTCTGAGTGATAGACCCCGCCTACTGGCAATCACCCCATCTCACTCTGGGTGATAGACCCCGCCTACTGGCAATCACCCCATCTCACTCTGGGTAGATAGACCCCGCCTACTGGCAATCACCCCATCTCATTCTGAGTGATAGACCCCGCCTACTGGCAATCACCCCATCTCATTCTGAGTGATAGACCCCGCCTACTGGCAATCACCCCATCTCACTCTGGGTGATAGACCCCGCCTACTGGCAATCACCCCATCTCACTCTGGGTAGATAGACCCCGCCTACTGGTAATCACCCCATCTCATTCTGAGTGATAGACCCCGCCTACTGGCAATCACCCCATCTCACTCTGGGTGATAGACCCCGCCTACTGGCAATCACCCCATCTCACTCTGGGTAGATAGACCCCACCCACTGGCAATCACCCCATCTCACTCTGAGTGATAGACCCCGCCTACTGGCAATCACCCCATCTCACTCTGAGTGATAGACCCCGCCTACTGGAAATCACCCCATCTCACTCTGGGTAGATAGACCCCGCCTACTGGCAATCACCCCATCTCACTCTGAATAATAGACCCCGCCTACTGGCAATCACCCCATCTCATTCTGAGTGATAGACCCCGCCTACTGGCAATCACCCCATCTCATTCTGAGTGATAGACCCCGCCTACTGGCAATTACCCCATCTCACTCTGGGTGATAGACCCCGCCTACTGGCAATCACCCCATCTCACTCTGGGTAGATAGACCCCGCCTACTGGCAATCACCCCATCTCATTCTGAGTGATAGACCCCGCCTACTGGCAATCACCCCATCTCACTCTGGGTGATAGACCCCGCCTACTGACAATCACCCCATCTCACTCTGGGTGATAGACCCCGCCTACTGACAATCACCCCATCTCACTCTGGGTAGATAGACCCCGCCTACTGGCAATCACTCCATCTCATTCTGAGTGATAGACCCCGCCTACTGGTTATCACCCCATCTCACTCTGGGTGATAGACCCCGCCTACTGGCAATCACCCCATCTCACTCTGAGTGATAGACCCCGCCTACTGGCAATCACCCCATCTCACTTTGGGTGATAGACCCCACCCACTGGCAATCACCCCATCTCACTCTGAGTGATAGACCCCGCCTACTGGCAATTACCCCATCTCACTCTGAATGATAGACCCCGCCTACTGGCAATCACCCCATCTCATTCTGAGTGATAGACCCCGCCTACTGGCAATCACCCCATCTCACTCTGGGTGATAGACCCCGCCTACTGGCAATCACCCCATCTCATTCTGAGTGATAGACCCCGCCTACTGGCAATCACCCCATCTCATTCTGAGTGATAGACCCCGCCTACTGGCAATCACCCCATCTCACTCTGGGTGATAGACCCCCGTCTACTGGCAATCACCCCATCTCACTCTGGGTAGATAGACCCCGCCTACTGGCAATCACCCCATCTCATTCTGAGTGATAGACCCCGCCTACTGGCAATCACCCCATCTCATTCTGAGTGATAGACCCCGCCTACTGGCAATCACCCCATCTCACTCTGGGTGATAGACCCCGCCTACTGGCAATCACCCCATCTCACTCTGGGTAGATAGACCCCGCCTACTGGCAATCACCCCATCTCATTCTGAGTGATAGACCCCGCCTACTGGCAATCACCCCATCTCACTCTGGGTGATAGACCCCGCCTACTGGCAATCACCCCATCTCACTCTGAGTGATAGAACCCGCCTACTGGCAATCACCCCATCTCACTTTGGGTGATAGACCCCACCCACTGGCAATCACCCCATCTCACTCTGAGTGATAGACCCCGCCTACTGACAATTACCCCATCTCACTCTGAATGATAGACCCCGCCTACTGGCAATCACCCCATCTCATTCTGAGTGATAGACCCCGCCTACTGGCAATCACCCCATCTCACTCTGGGTGATAGACCCCGCCTACTGGCAATCACCCCATCTCATTCTGAGTGATAGACCCCGCCTACTGGCAATCACCCCATCTCATTCTGAGTGATAGACCCCGCCTACTGGCAATCACCCCATCTCACTCTGGGTGATAGACCCCCGCCTACTGGCAATCACCCCATCTCACTCTGGGTAGATAGACCCCGCCTACTGGCAATCACCCCATCTCATTCTGAGTGATAGACCCCGCCTACTGGCAATCACCCCATCTCATTCTGAGTGATAGACCCCGCCTACTGGCAATCACCCCATCTCACTCTGGGTGATAGACCCCGCCTACTGGCAATCACCCCATCTCACTCTGGGTAGATAGACCCCGCCTACTGGCAATCACCCCATCTCATTCTGAGTGATAGACCCCGCCTACTGGCAATCACCCCATCTCACTCTGGGTGATAGACCCCGCCTACTGGCAATCACCCCATCTCACTCTGAGTGATAGAACCCGCCTACTGGCAATCACCCCATCTCACTTTGGGTGATAGACCCCACCCACTGGCAATCACCCCATCTCACTCTGAGTGATAGACCCCGCCTACTAGCAATCACCCCATCTCACTCTGGGTGATAGACCCCCGCCTACTGGCAATCACCCCATCTCACTCTGGGTAGATAGACCCCGCCTACTGGCAATCACCCCATCTCATTCTGAGTGATAGACCCCGCCTACTGGCAATCACCCCATCTCATTCTGAGTGATAGACCCCGCCTACTGGCAATCACCCCATCTCACTCTGGGTGATAGACCCCGCCTACTGGCAATCACCCCATCTCACTCTGGGTAGATAGACCCCGCCTACTGGCAATCACCCCATCTCATTCTAAATGATAGACCCCGCCTACTGGCAATCACCCCATCTCACTCTGGGTGATAGACCCCGCCTACTGGCAATCACCCCATCTCACTCTGAGTGATAGAACCCGCCTACTGGCAATCACCCCATCTCACTTTGGGTGATAGACCCCACCCACTGGCAATCACCCCATCTCACTCTGAGTGATAGACACCGCCTACTGGCAATCACCCCATCTCACTCTGGGTGATAGACCCCACCCACTGGCAATCACCCCATCTCACTCTGAATAATAGACCCCGCCTACTGGCAATCACCCCATCTCATTCTGAGTAATAGACCCCGCCTACTGGCAATCACCCCATCTCACTCTGGGTGATAGACCCCGCCTACTGGCAATCACCCCATCTCACTCTGGGTAGATAGACCCCGCCTACTGGCAATCACCCCATCTCATTCTGAGTGATAGACCCCGCCTACTGGCAATCACCCCATCTCACTCTGGGTGATAGACCCGGCCTACTGGCATTCACCCCATCTCACTCTGGGTGATAGACCCCACCTACTGGCAATCACCCCATCTCATTCTGAGTGATACAACCCGCCTACTGGCAATCACCCCATCTCATTCTGGGTGATAGACCCCGCCTACTGGCAATCACCCCATCTCACGCTGAGTGATAGACCCCGCCTACTGGCAATCACCACATCTCACTCTGGGTGATAGGCCCCGCCTACTGGCAATCACCCCATCTCACTCTGAATAATAGACCCCGCCTACTGGCAATCACCTTATCTCATTCTGAGTGATAGACCCCGCCTACTGGCAATCACCCCATCTCATTCTGAGTGATAGACCCCGCCTACTGGCAATCACCCCATCTCACTCTGGGTGATAGACCCCGCCTACTGCCAATCACCCCATCTCACTCTGGGTAGATAGACCCCGCCTACTGGCAATCACTCCATCTCATTCTGAGTGATAGACCCCGCCTACTGGTAATCACCCCATCTCACTCTGGGTGATAGACCCCGCCTACTGGCAATCACCCCATCTCACTCTGAGTGATAGACCCCGCCTACTGGCAATCACCCCTCTCACTTTGGGTGATAGACCCCACCCACTGGCAATCACCCCATCTCACTCTGAGTGATAGACCCCGCCTACTGGCAATTATCCCATCTCACTCTGAATGATAGACCCCGCCTACTGGCAATCACCCCATCTCATTCTGAGTGATAGACCCCGCCTACTGGCAATCACCCCATCTCACTCTGGGTGATAGACCCCCGCCTACTGGCAATCACCCCATCTCACTCTGGGTAGATAGACCCCGCCTACTGGCAATCACCCCATCTCACTCTGAGTGATAGACCCCGCCTACTGGCAATCACCCCTCTCACTTTGGGTGATAGACCCCACCCACTGGCAATCACCCCATCTCACTCTGAGTGATAGACCCCGCCTACTGGCAATTATCCCATCTCACTCTGAATGATAGACCCCGCCTACTGGCAATCACCCCATCTCATTCTGAGTGATAGACCCCGCCTACTGGCAATCACCCCATCTCACTCTGGGTGATAGACCCCGCCTACTGGCAATCACCCCATCTCATTCTGAGTGATAGACCCCGCCTACTGGCAATCACCCCATCTCATTCTGAGTGATAGACCCCGCCTACTGGCAATCACCCCATCTCACTCTGGGTGATAGACCCCTGCCTACTGGCAATCACCCCATCTCACTCTGGGTAGATAGACCCCGCCTACTGGCAATCACCCCATCTCATTCTGAGTGATAGACCCCGCCTACTGGCAATCACCCCATCTCATTCTGAGTGATAGACCCCGCCTACTGGCAATCACCCCATCTCACTCTGGGTGATAGACCCCGCCTACTGGCAATCACCCCATCTCACTCTGGGTAGATAGACCCCGCCTACTGGTAATCACCCCATCTCATTCTGAGTGATAGACCCCGCCTACTGGCAATCACCCCATCTCACTCTGGGTAGATAGACCCCGCCTACTGGCAATCACCCCATCTCATTCTGAGTGATAGACCCCGCCTACTGGCAATCACCCCATCTCACTCTGGGTGATAGACCCCGCCTACTGGCAATCACCCCATCTCACTCTGAGTGATAGAACCCGCCTACTGGCAATCACCCCATCTCACTTTGGGTGATAGACCCCACCCACTGGCAATCACCCCATCTCACTCTGAGTGATAGACCCCGCCTACTGGCAATCACCCCATCTCACTCTAGGTGATAGACCCCCGCCTACTGGCAATCACCCCATCTCACTCTGGGTAGATAGACCCCGCCTACTGGCAATCACCCCATCTCATTCTGAGTGATAGACCCCGCCTACTGGCAATCACCCCATCTCATTCTGAGTGATAGACCCCGCCTACTGGCAATCACCCCATCTCACTCTGGGTGATAGACCCCGCCTACTGGCAATCACCCCATCTCACTCTGGGTAGATAGACCCCGCCTACTGGCAATCACCCCATCTCATTCTAAATGATAGACCCCGCCTACTGGCAATCACCCCATCTCACTCTGGGTGATAGACCCCGCCTACTGGCAATCACCCCATCTCACTCTGAGTGATAGAACCCGCCTACTGGCAATCACCCCATCTCACTCTGGGTGATAGACCCCGCCTACTGGCAATCACCCCATCTCATTCTGAGTGATAGACCCCGCCTACTGGCAATCACCCCATCTCACTCTGGGTGATAGACCCCGCCTACTGGCAATCACCCCATCTCATTCTGAGTGATAGACCCCGCCTACTGGCAATCACCCCATCTCATTCTGAGTGATAGACCCCGCCTACTGGCAATCACCCCATCTCACTCTGGGTGATAGACCCCGCCTACTGGCAATCACCCCATCTCACTCTGGGTAGATAGACCCCGCCTACTGGCAATCACCCCATCTCATTCTGAGTGATAGACCCCGCCTACTGGCAATCACCCCATCTCATTCTGAGTGATAGACCCCGCCTACTGGCAATCACCCCATCTCACTCTGGGTGATAGACCCCGCCTACTGGCAATCACCCCATCTCACTCTGGGTAGATAGACCCCGCCTACTGGTAATCACCCCATCTCATTCTGAGTGATAGACCCCGCCTACTGGCAATCACCCCATCTCACTCTGGGTGATAGACCCCGCCTACTGGCAATCACCCCATCTCACTCTGGGTAGATAGACCCCACCCACTGGCAATCACCCCATCTCACTCTGAGTGATAGACCCCGCCTACTGGCAATCACCCCATCTCACTCTGAGTGATAGACCCCGCCTACTGGAAATCACCCCATCTCACTCTGGGTAGATAGACCCCGCCTACTGGCAATCACCCCATCTCACTCTGAATAATAGACCCCGCCTACTGGCAATCACCCCATCTCATTCTGAGTGATAGACCCCGCCTACTGGCAATCACCCCATCTCATTCTGAGTGATAGACCCCGCCTACTGGCAATTACCCCATCTCACTCTGGGTGATAGACCCCGCCTACTGGCAATCACCCCATCTCACTCTGGGTAGATAGACCCCGCCTACTGGCAATCACCCCATCTCATTCTGAGTGATAGACCCCGCCTACTGGCAATCACCCCATCTCACTCTGGGTGATAGACCCCGCCTACTGACAATCACCCCATCTCACTCTGGGTGATAGACCCCGCCTACTGACAATCACCCCATCTCACTCTGGGTAGATAGACCCCGCCTACTGGCAATCACTCCATCTCATTCTGAGTGATAGACCCCGCCTACTGGTTATCACCCCATCTCACTCTGGGTGATAGACCCCGCCTACTGGCAATCACCCCATCTCACTCTGAGTGATAGACCCCGCCTACTGGCAATCACCCCATCTCACTTTGGGTGATAGACCCCACCCACTGGCAATCACCCCATCTCACTCTGAGTGATAGACCCCGCCTACTGGCAATTACCCCATCTCACTCTGAATGATAGACCCCGCCTACTGGCAATCACCCCATCTCATTCTGAGTGATAGACCCCGCCTACTGGCAATCACCCCATCTCACTCTGGGTGATAGACCCCGCCTACTGGCAATCACCCCATCTCATTCTGAGTGATAGACCCCGCCTACTGGCAATCACCCCATCTCATTCTGAGTGATAGACCCCGCCTACTGGCAATCACCCCATCTCACTCTGGGTGATAGACCCCCGTCTACTGGCAATCACCCCATCTCACTCTGGGTAGATAGACCCCGCCTACTGGCAATCACCCCATCTCATTCTGAGTGATAGACCCCGCCTACTGGCAATCACCCCATCTCATTCTGAGTGATAGACCCCGCCTACTGGCAATCACCCCATCTCACTCTGGGTGATAGACCCCGCCTACTGGCAATCACCCCATCTCACTCTGGGTAGATAGACCCCGCCTACTGGCAATCACCCCATCTCATTCTGAGTGATAGACCCCGCCTACTGGCAATCACCCCATCTCACTCTGGGTGATAGACCCCGCCTACTGGCAATCACCCCATCTCACTCTGAGTGATAGAACCCGCCTACTGGCAATCACCCCATCTCACTTTGGGTGATAGACCCCACCCACTGGCAATCACCCCATCTCACTCTGAGTGATAGACCCCGCCTACTGACAATTACCCCATCTCACTCTGAATGATAGACCCCGCCTACTGGCAATCACCCCATCTCATTCTGAGTGATAGACCCCGCCTACTGGCAATCACCCCATCTCACTCTGGGTGATAGACCCCGCCTACTGGCAATCACCCCATCTCATTCTGAGTGATAGACCCCGCCTACTGGCAATCACCCCATCTCATTCTGAGTGATAGACCCCGCCTACTGGCAATCACCCCATCTCACTCTGGGTGATAGACCCCCGCCTACTGGCAATCACCCCATCTCACTCTGGGTAGATAGACCCCGCCTACTGGCAATCACCCCATCTCATTCTGAGTGATAGACCCCGCCTACTGGCAATCACCCCATCTCATTCTGAGTGATAGACCCCGCCTACTGGCAATCACCCCATCTCACTCTGGGTGATAGACCCCGCCTACTGGCAATCACCCCATCTCACTCTGGGTAGATAGACCCCGCCTACTGGCAATCACCCCATCTCATTCTGAGTGATAGACCCCGCCTACTGGCAATCACCCCATCTCACTCTGGGTGATAGACCCCGCCTACTGGCAATCACCCCATCTCACTCTGAGTGATAGAACCCGCCTACTGGCAATCACCCCATCTCACTTTGGGTGATAGACCCCACCCACTGGCAATCACCCCATCTCACTCTGAGTGATAGACCCCGCCTACTGGCAATCACCCCATCTCACTCTGGGTGATAGACCCCCGCCTACTGGCAATCACCCCATCTCACTCTGGGTAGATAGACCCCGCCTACTGGCAATCACCCCATCTCATTCTGAGTGATAGACCCCGCCTACTGGCAATCACCCCATCTCATTCTGAGTGATAGACCCCGCCTACTGGCAATCACCCCATCTCACTCTGGGTGATAGACCCCGCCTACTGGCAATCACCCCATCTCACTCTGGGTAGATAGACCCCGCCTACTGGCAATCACCCCATCTCATTCTAAATGATAGACCCCGCCTACTGGCAATCACCCCATCTCACTCTGGGTGATAGACCCCGCCTACTGGCAATCACCCCATCTCACTCTGAGTGATAGAACCCGCCTACTGGCAATCACCCCATCTCACTTTGGGTGATAGACCCCACCCACTGGCAATCACCCCATCTCACTCTGAGTGATAGACACCGCCTACTGGCAATCACCCCATCTCACTCTGGGTGATAGACCCCACCCACTGGCAATCACCCCATCTCACTCTGAATAATAGACCCCGCCTACTGGCAATCACCCCATCTCATTCTGAGTAATAGACCCCGCCTACTGGCAATCACCCCATCTCACTCTGGGTGATAGACCCCGCCTACTGGCAATCACCCCATCTCACTCTGGGTAGATAGACCCCGCCTACTGGCAATCACCCCATCTCATTCTGAGTGATAGACCCCGCCTACTGGCAATCACCCCATCTCACTCTGGGTGATAGACCCGGCCTACTGGCATTCACCCCATCTCACTCTGGGTGATAGACCCCACCTACTGGCAATCACCCCATCTCATTCTGAGTGATACAACCCGCCTACTGGCAATCACCCCATCTCATTCTGGGTTATAGACCCCGCCTACTGGCAATCACCCCATCTCACGCTGAGTGATAGACCCCGCCTACTGGCAATCACCACATCTCACTCTGGGTGATAGGCCCCGCCTACTGGCAATCACCCCATCTCACTCTGAATAATAGACCCCGCCTACTGGCAATCACCTTATCTCATTCTGAGTGATAGACCCCGCCTACTGGCAATCACCCCATCTCATTCTGAGTGATAGACCCCGCCTACTGGCAATCACCCCATCTCACTCTGGGTGATAGACCCCGCCTACTGCCAATCACCCCATCTCACTCTGGGTAGATAGACCCCGCCTACTGGCAATCACTCCATCTCATTCTGAGTGATAGACCCCGCCTACTGGTAATCACCCCATCTCACTCTGGGTGATAGACCCCGCCTACTGGCAATCACCCCATCTCACTCTGAGTGATAGACCCCGCCTACTGGCAATCACCCCTCTCACTTTGGGTGATAGACCCCACCCACTGGCAATCACCCCATCTCACTCTGAGTGATAGACCCCGCCTACTGGCAATTATCCCATCTCACTCTGAATGATAGACCCCGCCTACTGGCAATCACCCCATCTCATTCTGAGTGATAGACCCCGCCTACTGGCAATCACCCCATCTCACTCTGGGTGATAGACCCCCGCCTACTGGCAATCACCCCATCTCACTCTGGGTAGATAGACCCCGCCTACTGGCAATCACCCCATCTCACTCTGAGTGATAGACCCCGCCTACTGGCAATCACCCCTCTCACTTTGGGTGATAGACCCCACCCACTGGCAATCACCCCATCTCACTCTGAGTGATAGACCCCGCCTACTGGCAATTATCCCATCTCACTCTGAATGATAGACCCCGCCTACTGGCAATCACCCCATCTCATTCTGAGTGATAGACCCCGCCTACTGGCAATCACCCCATCTCACTCTGGGTGATAGACCCCGCCTACTGGCAATCACCCCATCTCATTCTGAGTGATAGACCCCGCCTACTGGCAATCACCCCATCTCATTCTGAGTGATAGACCCCGCCTACTGGCAATCACCCCATCTCACTCTGGGTGATAGACCCCTGCCTACTGGCAATCACCCCATCTCACTCTGGGTAGATAGACCCCGCCTACTGGCAATCACCCCATCTCATTCTGAGTGATAGACCCCGCCTACTGGCAATCACCCCATCTCATTCTGAGTGATAGACCCCGCCTACTGGCAATCACCCCATCTCACTCTGGGTGATAGACCCCGCCTACTGGCAATCACCCCATCTCACTCTGGGTAGATAGACCCCGCCTACTGGTAATCACCCCATCTCATTCTGAGTGATAGACCCCGCCTACTGGCAATCACCCCATCTCACTCTGGGTAGATAGACCCCGCCTACTGGCAATCACCCCATCTCATTCTGAGTGATAGACCCCGCCTACTGGCAATCACCCCATCTCACTCTGGGTGATAGACCCCGCCTACTGGCAATCACCCCATCTCACTCTGAGTGATAGAACCCGCCTACTGGCAATCACCCCATCTCACTTTGGGTGATAGACCCCACCCACTGGCAATCACCCCATCTCACTCTAAATGATAGACCCCGCCTACTGGCAATCACCCCATCTCACTCTAGGTGATAGACCCCCGCCTACTGGCAATCACCCCATCTCACTCTGGGTAGATAGACCCCGCCTACTGGCAATCACCCCATCTCATTCTGAGTGATAGACCCCGCCTACTGGCAATCACCCCATCTCATTCTGAGTGATAGACCCCGCCTACTGGCAATCACCCCATCTCACTCTGGGTGATAGACCCCGCCTACTGGCAATCACCCCATCTCACTCTGGGTAGATAGACCCCGCCTACTGGCAATCACCCCATCTCATTCTAAATGATAGACCCCGCCTACTGGCAATCACCCCATCTCACTCTGGGTGATAGACCCCGCCTACTGGCAATCACCCCATCTCACTCTGAGTGATAGAACCCGCCTACTGGCAATCACCCCATCTCACTTTGGGTGATAGACCCCACCCACTGGCAATCACCCCATCTCACTCTGAGTGATAGACACCGCCTACTGGCAATCACCCCATCTCACTCTGGGTGATAGACCCCACCCACTGGCAATCACCCCATCTCACTCTGAATAATAGACCCCGCCTACTGGCAATCACCCCATCTCATTCTGAGTAATAGACCCCGCCTACTGGCAATCACCCCATCTCACTCTGGGTGATAGACCCCGCCTACTGGCAATCACCCCATCTCACTCTGGGTAGATAGACCCCGCCTACTGGCAATCACCCCATCTCATTCTGAGTGATAGACCCCGCCTACTGGCAATCACCCCATCTCACTCTGGGTGATAGACCCGGCCTACTGGCATTCACCCCATCTCACTCTGGGTGATAGACCCCACCTACTGGCAATCACCCCATCTCATTCTGAGTGATACAACCCGCCTACTGGCAATCACCCCATCTCATTCTGGGTGATAGACCCCGCCTACTGGCAATCACCCCATCTCACGCTGAGTGATAGACCCCGCCTACTGGCAATCACCCCATCTCACTCTGGGTGATAGGCCCCGCCTACTGGCAATCACCCCATCTCACTCTGAATAATAGACCCCGCCTACTGGCAATCACCTTATCTCATTCTGAGTGATAGACCCCGCCTACTGGCAATCACCCCATCTCACTCTGGGTGATAGACCCCGCCTACTGCCAATCACCCCATCTCACTCTGGGTAGATAGACCCCGCCTACTGGCAATCACTCCATCTCATTCTGAGTGATAGACCCCGCCTACTGGTAATCACCCCATCTCACTCTGGGTGATAGACCCCGCCTACTGGCAATCACCCCATCTCACTCTGAGTGATAGACCCCGCCTACTGGCAATCACCCCTCTCACTTTGGGTGATAGACCCCACCCACTGGCAATCACCCCGTCTCACTCTGAGTGATAGACCCCGCCTACTGGCAATTATCCCATCTCACTCTGAATGATAGACCCCGCCTACTGGCAATCACCCCATCTCATTCTGAGTGATAGACCCCGCCTACTGGCAATCACCCCATCTCACTCTGGGTGATAGACCCCGCCTACTGGCAATCACCCCATCTCATTCTGAGTGATAGACCCCGCCTACTGGCAATCACCCCATCTCATTCTGAGTGATAGACCCCGCCTACTGGCAATCACCCCATCTCACTCTGGGTGATAGACCCCTGCCTACTGGCAATCACCCCATCTCACTCTGGGTAGAGAGACCCCGCCTACTGGCAATCACCCCATCTCATTCTGAGTGATAGACCCCGCCTACTGGCAATCACCCCATCTCATTCTGAGTGATAGACCCCGCCTACTGGCAATCACCCCATCTCACTCTGGGTGATAGACCCCGCCTACTGGCAATCACCCCATCTCACTCTGGGTAGATAGACCCCGCCTACTGGTAATCACCCCATCTCATTCTGAGTGATAGACCCCGCCTACTGGCAATCACCCCATCTCACTCTGGGTGATAGACCCCGCCTACTGGCAATCACCCCATCTCACTCTGAGTGATAGAACCCGCCTACTGGCAATCACCCCATCTCACTTTGGGTGATAGACCCCACCCACTGGCAATCACCCCATCTCACTCTGAGTGATAGACCCCGCCTACTGGCAATCACCCCATCTCACTCTGAGTGATAGACCCCGCCTACTGGAAATCACCCCATCTCACTCTGGGTAGATAGACCCCGCCTACTGGCAATCACCCCATCTCACTCTGAGTGATAGACCCCACCCACTGGCAATCACACCATCTCACTCTGAATAATAGACCCCGCCTACTGGCAATCACCCCATCTCATTCTGAGTGATAGACCCCGCCTACTGGCAATCACCCCATCTCATTCTGAGTGATAGACCCCGCCTACTGGCAATTACCCCATCTCACTCTGGGTGATAGACCCCGCCTACTGGCAATCACCCCATCTCACTCTGGGTAGATAGACCCCGCCTACTGGCAATCACCCCCATCTCATTCTGAGTGATAGACCCCGCCTACTGGCAATCACCCCATCTCACTCTGGGTGATAGACCCCGCCTACTGCCAATCACCCCATCTCACTCTGGGTGATAGACCCCGCCTACTGCCAATCACCCCATCTCACTCTGGGTAGATAGACCCCGCCTACTGGCAATCACTCCATCTCATTCTGAGTGATAGACCCCGCCTACTGGTAATCACCCCCATCTCACTCTGGGTGATAGACCCCGCCTACTGGCAATCACCCCATCTCACTCTGAGTGATAGATCCCGCCTACTGGCAATCACCCCATCTCACTTTGGGTGATAGACCCCACCCACTGGCAATCACCCCATCTCACTCTGAGTGATAGACCCCGCCTACTGGCAATTACCCCATCTCACTCTGAATGATAGACCCCGCCTACTGGTAATCACCCCATCTCATTCTGAGTGATAGACCCCGCCTACTGGCAATCACCCCATCTCATTCTGAGTGATAGACCCCGCCTACTGGCAATCACCCCATCTCACTCTGGGTGATAGACCCCGCCTACTGGCAATCACCCCATCTCACTCTGGGTGATAGACCCCGCCTACTGGCAATCACCCCATCTCACTCTGAGTGATAGACCCCGCCTACTGGCAATCACCCCATCTCACTCTGGGTGATAGACCCCCACCCACTGGCAATCACCCCATCTCACTCTGAGTGATAGACCCCGCCTACTGGGCAATCACCCCATCTCACTCTGGGTGATAGACCCCACCCACTGGCAATCACCCCATCTCACTCTGAATAATAGACCCCGCCTACTGGCAATCACCCCATCTCATTCTGAGTGATAGACCCCGCCTACTGGCAATCACCCCATCTCATTCTGAGTGATAGACCCCGCCTACTGGCAATCACCCCATCTCACTCTGGGTGATAGACCCCGCCTACTGGCAATCACCCCATCTCACTCTGGGTAGATAGACCCCGCCTACTGGCAATCACCCCATCTCATTCTAAATGATAGACCCCGCCTACTGGCAATCACCCCATCTCACTCTGGGTGATAGACCCCGCCCTACTGGCAATCACCCCCATCTCACTCTGAGTGATAGAACCCGCCTACTGGCAATCACCCCATCTCACTTTGGGTGATAGACCCCACCCACTGGCAATCACCCCATCTCACTCTGAGTGATAGACACCGCCTACTGGCAATCACCCCATCTCACTCTGGGTGATAGACCCCACCCACTGGCAATCACCCCATCTCACTCTGAATAATAGACCCCGCCTACTGGCAATCACCCCATCTCATTCTGAGTAATAGACCCCGCCTACTGGCAATCACCCCATCTCACTCTGGGTGATAGACCCCGCCTACTGGCAATCACCCCATCTCACTCTGGGTAGATAGACCCCGCCTACTGGCAATCACCCCATCTCATTCTGAGTGATAGACCCCGCCTACTGGCAATCACCCCATCTCACTCTGGGTGATAGACCCGGCCTACTGGCATTCACCCCATCTCACTCTGGGTGATAGACCCCCACCTACTGGCAATCACCCCATCTCATTCTGAGTGATACAACCCGCCTACTGGCAATCACCCCATCTCATTCTGGGTGATAGACCCCGCCCTACTGGCAATCACCCCATCTCACGCTGAGTGATAGACCCCGCCTACTGGCAATCACCCCATCTCACTCTGGGTGATAGGCCCCGCCTACTGGCAATCACCCCATCTCACTCTGAATAATAGACCCCGCCTACTGGCAATCACCTTATCTCATTCTGAGTGATAGACCCCGCCTACTGGCAATCACCCCATCTCACTCTGGGTGATAGACCCCGCCTACTGCCAATCACCCCATCTCACTCTGGGTAGATAGACCCCGCCTACTGGCAATCACTCCATCTCATTCTGAGTGATAGACCCCGCCTACTGGTAATCACCCCATCTCACTCTGGGTGATAGACCCCGCCTACTGGCAATCACCCCAATCTCACTCTGAGTGATAGACCCCGCCTACTGGCAATCACCCCTCTCACTTTGGGTGATAGACCCCACCCACTGGCAATCACCCCGTCTCACTCTGAGTGATAGACCCCGCCTACTGGCAATTATCCCATCTCACTCTGAATGATAGACCCCGCCTACTGGCAATCACCCCATCTCATTCTGAGTGATAGACCCCGCCTACTGGCAATCACCCCATCTCACTCTGGGTGATAGACCCCGCCTACTGGCAATCACCCCATCTCATTCTGAGTGATAGACCCCGCCTACTGGCAATCACCCCATCTCATTCTGAGTGATAGACCCCGCCTACTGGCAATCACCCCATCTCACTCTGGGTGATAGACCCCTGCCTACTGGCAATCACCCCATCTCACTCTGGGTAGAGAGACCCCGCCTACTGGCAATCACCCCATCTCATTCTGAGTGATAGACCCCGCCTACTGGCAATCACCCCATCTCATTCTGAGTGATAGACCCCGCCTACTGGCAATCACCCCATCTCACTCTGGGTGATAGACCCCGCCTACTGGCAATCACCCCATCTCACTCTGGGTAGATAGACCCCGCCTACTGGTAATCACCCCATCTCATTCTGAGTGATAGACCCCGCCTACTGGCAATCACCCCATCTCACTCTGGGTGATAGACCCCGCCTACTGGCAATCACCCCATCTCACTCTGAGTGATAGAACCCGCCTACTGGCAATCACCCCATCTCACTTTGGGTGATAGACCCCACCCACTGGCAATCACCCCATCTCACTCTGAGTGATAGACCCCGCCTACTGGCAATCACCCCATCTCACTCTGAGTGATAGACCCCGCCTACTGGAAATCACCCCATCTCACTCTGGGTAGATAGACCCCGCCTACTGGCAATCACCCCATCTCACTCTGAGTGATAGACCCCACCCACTGGCAATCACACCATCTCACTCTGAATAATAGACCCCGCCTACTGGCAATCACCCCATCTCATTCTGAGTGATAGACCCCGCCTACTGGCAATCACCCCATCTCATTCTGAGTGATAGACCCCGCCTACTGGCAATTACCCCATCTCACTCTGGGTGATAGACCCCGCCTACTGGCAATCACCCCATCTCACTCTGGGTAGATAGACCCCGCCTACTGGCAATCACCCCATCTCATTCTGAGTGATAGACCCCGCCTACTGGCAATCACCCCATCTCACTCTGGGTGATAGACCCCGCCTACTGCCAATCACCCCATCTCACTCTGGGTGATAGACCCCGCCTACTGCCAATCACCCCATCTCACTCTGGGTAGATAGACCCCGCCTACTGGCAATCACTCCATCTCATTCTGAGTGATAGACCCCGCCTACTGGTAATCACCCCATCTCACTCTGGGTGATAGACCCCCGCCTACTGGCAATCACCCCATCTCACTCTGAGTGATAGATCCCGCCTACTGGCAATCACCCCATCTCACTTTGGGTGATAGACCCCACCCACTGGCAATCACCCCATCTCACTCTGAGTGATAGACCCCGCCTACTGGCAATTACCCCATCTCACTCTGAATGATAGACCCCGCCTACTGGTAATCACCCCATCTCATTCTGAGTGATAGACCCCGCCTACTGGCAATCACCCCATCTCATTCTGAGTGATAGACCCCGCCTACTGGCAATCACCCCATCTCACTCTGGGTGATAGACCCCGCCTACTGGCAATCACCCCATCTCACTCTGGGTGATAGACCCCCGCCTACTGGCAATCACCCCATCTCACTCTGAGTGATAGACCCCGCCTACTGGCAATCACCCCATCTCACTCTGGGTGATAGACCCCACCCACTGGCAATCACCCCATCTCACTCTGAGTGATAGACCCCGCCTACTGGCAATCACCCCCATCTCACTCTGGGTGATAGACCCCACCCACTGGCAATCACCCCATCTCACTCTGAATAATAGACCCCGCCTACTGGCAATCACCCCATCTCATTCTGAGTGATAGACCCCGCCTACTGGCAATCACCCCATCTCATTCTGAGTGATAGACCCCGCCTACTGGCAATCACCCCATCTCACTCTGGGTGATAGACCCCGCCTACTGGCAATCACCCCATCTCACTCTGGGTAGATAGACCCCGCCTACTGGCAATCACCCCATCTCATTCTGAGTGATAGACCCCGCCTACTGGCAATCACCCCATCTCACTCTGGGTGATAGACCCGGCCTACTGGCATTCACCCCATCTCACTCTGGGTGATAGACCCCCACCTACTGGCAATCACCCCATCTCATTCTGAGTGATAGAACCCGCCTACTGGCAATCACCCCATCTCATTCTGGTGATAGACCCCGCCTACTGGCAATCACCACATCTCACGCTGAGTGATAGACCCCGCCTACTGGCAATCACCCCATCTCACTCTGAATAATAGACCCCGCCTACTGGCAATCACCCCATCTCATTCTGAGTGATAGACCCCGCCTACTGGCAATCAACCCATCTCATTCTGAGTGATAGACCCCGCCTACTGGCAATCACCCCATCTCACTCTGGGTGATAGACCCCGCCTACTGCCAATCACCCCATCTCACTCTGGGTAGATAGACCCCGCCTACTGGCAATCACTCCATCTCATTCTGAGTGATAGACCCCGCCTACTGGTAATCACCCCATCTCACTCTGGGTGATAGACCCCGCCTACTGGCAATCACCCCATCTCACTCTGAGTGATAGACCCCGCCTACTTGGCAATCAACCCATCTCACTTTGGGTGATAGACCCCACCCACTGGCAATCACCCCATCTCACTCTGAGTGATAGACCCCGCCTACTGGCAATTACCCCATCTCACTCTGAATGATAGACCCCGCCTACTGGCAATCACCCCATCTCATTCTGAGTGATAGACCCCGCCTACTGGCAATCACCCCATCTCACTCTGGGTGATAGACCCCGCCTACTGGCAATCACCCCATCTCATTCTGAGTGATAGACCCCGCCTACTGGCAATCACCCCATCTCATTCTGAGTGATAGACCCCGCCTACTGGCAATCACCCCATCTCACTCTGGGTGATAGACCCTCGCCTACTGCAATCACCCCATCTCATTCTGAGTGATAGACTCCGCCTACTGGCAATCACCCCATCTCATTCTGAGTGATAGACCCCGCCTACTGGCAATCACCCCATCTCTCTCTGGGTGATAGACCCCGCCTACTGGGCAATCACCCCATCTCACTCTGGGTAGATAGACCCCGCCTACTGGCAATCACCCCCATCTCATTCTGAGTGATAGACCCCGCCTACTGGCAATCACCCCATCTCATTCTGAGTGATAGACCCCGCCTACTGGCAATCACCCCATCTCACTTCTGAGTGATAGACCCCGCCTACTGGCAATCACCCCATCTCACTCTGGAGTGATA
>NW_026968490.1:0-90025 GCF_028390025.1 Pseudophryne corroboree | reverse complement strand
TCTAGGAAACGTTTTAGATGAATGCTTATTAGCCTTTGTCAGTATGTACTTTCGCAAAGTGTCTCTGTGGCGCAATCAGTTAGTGTGTACGGCTATAAACCAAAAGGTTGGTGGTTCAATCCCACCCAGGGACGTAATTGACCTTGTTATCAGATTTTGGTGATCTTTAAGTAGACAAGTCAAAATTTCAAACCCCCTCTTATGGTGTAGGGTACCTGGCCTTCTCTGATGTAATCAGAGTTAGATTTGATTCAGTGATTTTATAAAAACAGCTAGGAAGCACAATTTAGCAGTGGGTTGCAGAGAAAAAGAAATATGCTGGCAAAAAAATCCAATTGAGTGATTAAACAGCTCTTAATTTTCTGGATTTATTTTTATGCTAACAAATTTGTTCTTTGAAAAGTGTCCACAAAGCCAAGTCTCTGATTAACACCTTTGTAGGGATGGTTTTTAACCTATTACTAAATTAAATTTGCTTCATTGGAAAGGCAGCAAGATGCATCCTCATTTCAATGTCTACTGAAATAATACGGGTTGACACAAGGAAACATTAACGCCACTGCATCCTTGCTGCTTTCTCATGTGGAAGTCTGTTTAATGTGAAAACAAGGTGATATCTAATTTGCACACAGGTAAGGAATTAAGAAAATCTTTATTTAAGGGTGAAGATGTTTCTCACAAAATCGTTGCCCCAATGCATCATTGAAATTCAAGCTGGAAAGATGATTTTAATTTATCACTTGTACATTTTGTATTGCTCTTCTGGTGACAATGTAGTTTGTTTTTGTCAATTACCCTTTTAATAATAGGGTAAAGAAAATTAAGTGGATTTTTTAAAGAAAACTATACTGTCAATATACTATTAAAACAAATTAAAATGGTAAAAGTTATTGTACTTTAAGTAAAAATAAAAGAGCAAAAATATCAATCCCAGTTTTGATTACTTAAATTAACAAAAAAAAATGCATACAGCAAAGGATAGTTTCAATCTGCCTACCTCTGGGTTATGGGCCCAGCATGCTTCCATTGCAGTACTCTGCTGCACATGTAAGTGCAAGAGATCCTGAAGCACTCACTCATCATGGGAAAGTACCAATGTGTTTCTTCGTTGGTTGATGGAAGAAACATCTTACAAAAACTCTCCAGATTATTGACTTTCTAAAGTTTTTCTAGGAAACGTTTTAGATGAATGCTTATTAGCCTTTGTCAGTATGTACTTTTGCTAAGTGTCTCTGTGGCGCAATCAGTTAGTGTATATGGCTATTAACCAAAAGGTTGGTGGTTCAATCCCACCCAGGGACGTAATTGACCTTGTTATCAGATTTTGGTGATCTTTAAGTAGACAAGTCAAAATTTCAAACCCCCTCTTATGGTGTAGGGTACCTGGCCTTCTCTGATGTAATCAGAGTTAGATTTGATTCAGTGATTTTATAAAAACAGCTAGGAAGCACAATTTAGCAGTGGGTTGCAGAGAAAAAGAAATATGCTGGCAAAAAAATCCAATTGAGTGATTAAACAGCTCTTCATTTTCTGGCTTTATTTTTATGCTAACAAATTTGTTCTCTGAAAAGTGTCCACAAAGCCAAGTCTCTGATTAACACCTTTGTAAGGATGGTTTTTCACCTATTACTAAATTAAACTTGCTTCATTGGAAAGGCAGCAAGATGCATCCTCATTTCAATGTCTACTGAAATAATACAGGTTGACACCAGGAAACATTAACGCCACTGCATCCTTGCTGCTTTCTCATGTGGAAGTCTGTTTAATGTGAAAACAAGGTGATATCTAATTAGCACACAGGTAAGGAATTAAGAAAATCTTTATTTAAGGGTGAAAATGTTTCTCACAAAATCGTTGCCCCAATGCACCATTGAAATTCAAGCTGGAAAGATGATTTTAATATATCACTTGTACATTTTGTATTGCTCTTCTGGTGACAATGTAGTTTGTTTTTGTCAATTACCATTTTAATAATAGGGTAAAGAAAATTAAGTGGATTTTTAAAAGAAAACAATACTTTCAATATACTATTAAAACAAATTAAAATGGTAAAAGTTATTGTACTTTAATGAAAAATAAAAGAGCAAAAATATCAATCCCAGTTTTGGATTACTTTAATTAACAAAAAAAATGCATATAGCAGAGGATAGTTTTAATCTGCCTACCTCTGGGTTATGGGCCCAGCATGCTTCCATTGCAGTACTCTGCTGCACATGTAAGTGCAAGAGATCCTGAAGCACTCACTCATCATGGGAAAGTACCAATGTGTTTCTTCGTTGGTTGATGGAAGAAACATCTTACAAAAACTCTCCAGATTATTGACTTTTTAAAGTTTTTCTAGGAAACGTTTTAGATGAATGCTTATTAGCCTTTGTCAGTATGTACTTTTGCAAAGTGTCTCTGTGGCGCAATCAGTTAGTGTGTACGGCTATAAACCAAAAGGTTGGTGGTTCAATCCCACCCAGGGACGTAATTGACATTGTTATCAGATTTTGGTGATCTTTAAGTAGACAAGTCAAAATTTCAAACCCCCTCTTATGGTGTAGGGTACCTGGCCTTCTCTGATGTAATCAGAGTTAGATTTGATTCAGTGATTTTATAAAAACAGCTAGGAAGCACAATTTAGCAGTGGGTTGCAGAGAAAAAGAAATATGCTGGCAAAAAAATCCAATTGAGTGATTAAACAGCTCTTCATTTTCTGGCTTTATTTTTATGCTAACAAATTTGTTCTCTGAAAAGTGTCCACAAAGCCAAGTCTCTGATTAACACCTTTGTAAGGATGGTTTTTCACCTATTACTAAATTAAACTTGCTTCATTGGAAAGGCAGCAAGATGCATCCTCATTTCAATGTCTACTGAAATAATACAGGTTGACACCAGGAAACATTAACGCCACTGCATCCTTGCTGCTTTCTCATGTGGAAGTCTGTTTAATGTGAAAACAAGGTGATATCTAATTAGCACACAGGTAAGGAATTAAGAAAATCTTTATTTAAGGGTGAAAATGTTTCTCACAAAATCGTTGCCCCAATGCATCATTGAAATTCAAGCTGGAAAGATGATTTTAATATATCACTTGTACATTTTGTATTGCTCTTCTGGTGACAATGTAGTTTGTTTTTGTCAATTACCATTTTAATAATAGGGTAAAGAAAATTAAGTGGATTTTTAAAAGAAAACAATACTTTCAATATACTATTAAAACAAATTAAAATGGTAAAAGTTATTGTACTTTAATGAAAAATAAAAGAGCAAAAATATCAATCCCAGTTTTGGATTACTTTAATTAACAAAAAAAATGCATATAGCAGAGGATAGTTTTAATCTGCCTACCTCTGGGTTATGGGCCCAGCATGCTTCCATTGCAGTACTCTGCTGCACATGTAAGTGCAAGAGATCCTGAAGCACTCACTCATCATGGGAAAGTACCAATGTGTTTCTTCGTTGGTGGATGGAAGAAACATCTTACAAAAACTCTCCAGATTATTGACTTTTTAAAGTTTTTCTAGGAAACGTTTTAGATGAATGCTTATTAGCCTTTGTCAGTATGTACTTTTGCAAAGTGTCTCTGTGGCGCAATCAGTTAGTGTGTACGGCTATAAACCAAAAGGTTGGTGGTTCAATCCCACCCAGGGATGTAATTGACCTTGTTATCAGATTTTGGTGATCTTTAAGTAGACAAGTCAAAATTTCAAACCCCCTCTTATGGTGTAGGGTACCTGGCCTTCTCTGATGTAATCAGAGTTAGATTTGATTCAGTGATTTTATAAAAACAGCTAGGAAGCACAATTTAGCAGTGGGTTGCAGAGAAAAAGAAATATGCTGGCAAAAAAATCCAATTGAGTGATTAAACAGCTCTTAATTTTCTGGATTTATTTTTATGCTAACAAATTTGTTCTTTGAAAAGTGTCCACAAAGCCAAGTCTCTGATTAACACCTTTGTAGGGATGGTTTTTAACCTATTACTAAATTAAATTTGCTTCATTGGAAAGGCAGCAAGATGCATCCTCATTTCAATGTCTACTGAAATAATACGGGTTGACACAAGGAAACATTAACGCCACTGCATCCTTGCTGCTTTCTCATGTGGAAGTCTGTTTAATGTGAAAACAAGGTGATATCTAATTAGCACACAGGTAAGGAATTAAGAAAATCTTTATTTAAGGGTGAAGATGTTTCTCACAAAATCGTTGCCCCAATGCATCATTGAAATTCAAGCTGGAAAGATGATTTTAATTTATCACTTGTACATTTTGTATTGCTCTTCTGGTGACAATGTAGTTTGTTTTTGTCAATTACCCTTTTAATAATAGGGTAAAGAAAATTAAGTGGATTTTTTAAAGAAAACTATACTGTCAATATACTATTAAAACAAATTAAAATGGTAAAAGTTATTGTACTTTAAGTAAAAATAAAAGAGCAAAAATATCAATCCCAGTTTTGATTACTTAAATTAACAAAAAAAAATGCATATAGCAAAGGATAGTTTCAATCTGCCTACCTCTGGGTTATGGGCCCAGCATGCTTCCATTGCAGTACTCTGCTGCACATGTAAGTGCAAGAGATCCTGAAGCACTCAGTCATCATGGGAAAGTACCAATGTGTTTCTTCGTTGGTTGATGGAAGAAACATCTTACAAAAACTCTCCAGATTATTGACTTTTTAAAGTTTTTCTAGGAAACGTTTTAGATGAATGCTTATTAGCCTTTGTCAGTATGTACTTTTGCTAAGTGTCTCTGTGGCGCAATCAGTTAGTGTATATGGCTATTAACCAAAAGGTTGGTGGTTCAATCCCACCCAGGGACGTAATTGACCTTGTTATCAGATTTTGGTGATCTTTAAGTAGACAAGTCAAAATTTCAAACCCCCTCTTATGGTGTAGGGTACCTGGCCTTCTCTGATGTAATCAGAGTTAGATTTGATTCAGTGATTTTATAAAAACAGCTAGGAAGCACAATTTAGCAGTGGGTTGCAGAGAAAAAGAAATATGCTGGCAAAAAAATCCAATTGAGTGATTAAACAGCTCTTCATTTTCTGGCTTTATTTTTATGCTAACAAATTTGTTCTCTGAAAAGTATCCACAAAGCCAAGTCTCTGATTAACACCTTTGTAAGGATGGTTTTTCACCTATTACTAAATTAAACTTGCTTCATTGGAAAGGCAGCAAGATGCATCCTCATTTCAATGTCTACTGAAATAATACAGGTTGACACCAGGAAACATTAACGCCACTGCATCCTTGCTGCTTTCTCATGTGGAAGTCTGTTTAATGTGAAAACAAGGTGATATCTAATTAGCACACAGGTAAGGAATTAAGAAAATCTTTATTTAAGGGTGAAAATGTTTCTCACAAAATCGTTGCCCCAATGCATCATTGAAATTCAAGCTGGAAAGATGATTTTAATATATCACTTGTACATTTTGTATTGCTCTTCTGGTGACAATGTAGTTTGTTTTTGTCAATTACCATTTTAATAATAGGGTAAAGAAAATTAAGTGGATTTTTAAAAGAAAACAATACTTTCAATATACTATTAAAACAAATTAAAATGGTAAAAGTTATTGTACTTTAATGAAAAATAAAAGAGCAAAAATATCAATCCCAGTTTTGGATTACTTTAATTAACAAAAAAAATGCATATAGCAGAGGATAGTTTTAATCTGCCTACCTCTGGGTTATGGGCCCAGCATGCTTCCATTGCAGTACTCTGCTGCACATGTAAGTGCAAGAGATCCTGAAGCACTCACTCATCATGGGAAAGTACCAATGTGTTTCTTCGTTGGTGGATGGAAGAAACATCTTACAAAAACTCTCCAGATTATTGACTTTTTAAAGTTTTTCTAGGAAACGTTTTAGATGAATGCTTATTAGCCTTTGTCAGTATGTACTTTTGCAAAGTGTCTCTGTGGCGCAATCAGTTAGTGTGTACGGCTATAAACCAAAAGGTTGGTGGTTCAATCCCACCCAGGGACGTAATTGACCTTGTTATCAGATTTTGGTGATCTTTAAGTAGACAAGTCAAAATTTCAAACCCCCTCTTATGGTGTAGGGTACCTGGCCTTCTCTGATGTAATCAGAGTTAGATTTGATTCAGTGATTTTATAAAAACAGCTAGGAAGCACAATTTAGCAGTGGGTTGCAGAGAAAAAGAAATATGCTGGCAAAAAAATCCAATTGAGTGATTAAACAGCTCTTCATTTTCTGGCTTTATTTTTATGCTAACAAATTTGTTCTCTGAAAAGTGTCCACAAAGCCAAGTCTCTGATTAACACCTTTGTAAGGATGGTTTTTCACCTATTACTAAATTAAACTTGCTTCATTGGAAAGGCAGCAAGATGCATCCTCATTTCAATGTCTACTGAAATAATACAGGTTGACACAAGGAAACATTAACGCCACTGCATCCTTGCTGCTTTCTCATGTGGAAGTCTGTTTAATGTGAAAACAAGGTGATTTCTAATTAGCACACAGGTAAGGAATTAAGAAAATCTTTATTTAAGGGTGAAAATGTTTCTCACAAAATCGTTGCCCCAATGCATCATTGAAATTCAAGCTGGAAAGATGATTTTAATATATCACTTGTACATTTTGTATTGCTCTTCTGGTGACAATGTAGTTTGTTTTTGTCAATTACCATTTTAATAATAGGGTAAAGAAAATTAAGTGGATTTTTAAAAGAAAACAATACTTTCAATATACTATTAAAACAAATTAAAATGGTAAAAGTTATTGTACTTTAATGAAAAATAAAAGATCAAAAATATCAATCCCAGTTTTGGATTACTTTAATTAACAAAAAAAATGCATATAGCAGAGGATAGTTTCAATCTGCCTACCTCTGGGTTATGGGCCCAGCATGCTTCCATTGCAGTACTCTGCTGCACATGTAAGTGCAAGAGATCCTGAAGCACTCACTCATCATGGGAAAGTACCAATGTGTTTCTTCGTTGGTGGATGGAAGAAACATCTTACAAAAACTCTCCAGATTATTGACTTTTTAAAGTTTTTCTAGGAAACGTTTTAGATGAATGCTTATTAGCCTTTGTCAGTATGTACTTTTGCAAAGTGTCTCTGAGGCGCAATCAGTTAGTGTGTACGGCTATAAACTAAAAGGTTGGTGGTTCAATCCCACCCAGGGACGTAATTGACCTTGTTATCAGATTTTGGTGATCTTTAAGTAGACAAGTCAAAATTTCAAACCCCCTCTTATGTTGTAGGGTACCTTGCTTTCTCTGATGTAATCAGAGTTAGATTTGATTCAGTGATTTTATAAAAACAGCTAGGAAGCACAATTTAGCAGTGGGTTGCAGAGAAAAAGAAATATGCTGGCAAAAAAATCCAATTGAGTAATTAAACAGCTCTTAATTTTCTGGCTTTATTTTTATGCTAACAAATTTGTTCTTTGAAAAGTGTCCACAAAGCCAAGTCTCTGATTAACACCTTTGTAGGGATGGTTTTTCACCTATTACTAAATTAAATTTGCTTCATTGGAAAGGCAGCAAGATGCATCCTCATTTCAATGTCTACTGAAATTATACGGGTTGACACAAGGAAACATTAACGCCACTGCATCCTTGCTGCTTTCTCATGTAGAAGTCTGTTTAATGTGAAAACAAGGTGATATCTAATTAGCACACAGGTAAGGAATTAAGAAAATCTTTATTTAAGGGTGAAGATGTTTCTCACAAAATCGTTGCCCCAATGCATCATTGAAATTCAAGCTGGAAAGATGATTTTAATATATCACTTGTACATTTTGTATTGCTCTTCTGGTGACAATGTAGTTTGTTTTTGTCAATTACCATTTTAATAATAGGGTAAAGAAAATTAAGTGGATTTTTGAAAGAAAACAATACTGTCAATATACTATTAAAACAAATTAAAATGGTAAAAGTTATTGTACTTTAAGTAAAAATAAAAGAGCCAAAATATCAATCCCAGTTTTGGATTACTTTAATTAACAAAAAAAAATGCATATAGCAGAGGATAGTTTCAATCTGCCTACCGCTGGGTTATGGGCCCAGCATGCTTCCATTGCTGTACTCTGCTGCACATGTAAGTGCAAGAGATCCTGAAGCACTCACTCATCATGGGAAAGTACCAATGTGTTTCTCGTTGGTTGATGGAAGAAACATTTTACAAAAACTCTCCAGATTATTGACTTTTTAAAGTTTTTCTAGGAAACGTTCTAGATGTATGCTTATTAGCCTTTGTCAGTATGTCCTTTTTGCGAAGTGTCTCTGTGGTGCAATCGGTTAGTGTGTCCGGCTACTAACCAAAAGGTTGGTGGTTCAATCCCACCCAGGGACGTAATTGACCTTGTTATCAGATTTTGGTGATCTTTAAGTAGACAAGTCAAAATTTCAAACCCCCTGTTATGGTGTAGGGTACCTGGCCTTTTCTGATGTAATCAGAGTTAGATTTGATTCAGTGATTTAATAAAAACAGCTAGGAAGCACAATTTAGCAGTGGGTTGCAGAGAAAAAGAAATATGCTGGCAAAAAAAATCCAATTGAGTGATTAAACAGCTCCTTATTTTCTGGCTTTATTTTTATGCTAACAAATTTGTTCTCTGAAAAGTGTCCACAAAGCCAAGTCTCTGATTAACACCTTTGTAGGGATGGTTTTTCACCTATTACTAAATTAAATTTGCTTCATTGGAAAGGCAGCAAGATGCATCCTCATTGCAATGTCTACTGAAATAATACGGGTTGACACAAGGAAACATTAACGCCACTGCATCCTTGCTGCTTTCTCATGTGGAAGTCTGTTTAATGTGAAAACAAGGTGATATCTAATTAGCACACAGGTAAGGAATTAAGAAAATCTTTATTTAAGGGTGAAAATGTTTCTCACAAAATCGTTGCCCCAATGCATCATTGAAATTCAAGCTGAAAAGATGATTTTAATATATCACTTGTACATTTTGTATTGCTCTTCTGATGACAATGTAGTTTGTTTTTGTCAATTACCATTTTAATAATAGGGTAAAGAAAATTAAGTGGATTTTTAAAAGAAAACAATACTTTCAATATACTATTAAAACAAATCAAAATGGTAAAAGTTATTGTACTTTAATGAAAAATAAAAGAGCAAAAATATCAATCCCAGTTTTGGATTACTTTAATTAACAAAAAAAATGCATATAGCAGAGGATAGTTTTAATCTGCCTACCTCTGGGTTATGGGCCCAGCATGCTTCCATTGCAGTACTCTGCTGCACATGTAAGTGCAAGAGATCCTGAAGCACTCACTCATCATGGGAAAGTACCAATGTGTTTCTTCGTTGGTGGATGGAAGAAACATCTTACAAAAACTCTCCAGATTATTGACTTTTTAAAGTTTTTCTAGGAAACGTTTTAGATGAATGCTTATTAGCCTTTGTCAGTATGTACTTTTGCAAAGTGTCTCTGTGGCGCAATCAGTTAGTGTGTACGGCTATAAACCAAAAGGTTGGTGGTTCAATCCTACCCAGGGACGTAATTGACCTTGTTATCAGATTTTGGTGATCTTTAAGTAGACAAGTCAAAATTTCAAACCTCCTCTTATGGTGTAGGGTACCTGGCCTTCTCTGATGTAATTAGATTTGATTCAGTGATTTTATAAAAACAGCTAGGAAGCACAATTTAGCAGTGGGTTGCAGAGAAAAAGAAATATGCTGGCAAAAAAAATCCAATTGAGTGATTAAACAGCTCTTAATTTTCTGGCTTTATTTTTATGCTAACAAATTTGTTCTTTGAAAAGTGTCCACAAAGCCAAGTCTCTGATTAACACCTTTGTAGGGATGGTTTTTAACCTATTACTAAATTAAATTTGCTTCATTGGAAAGGCAGCAAGATGCATCCTCATTTCAATGTCTACTGAAATAATACGGGTTGACACAAGGAAACATTAACGCCACTGCATCCTTGCTGCTTTCTCATGTGGAAGTCTGTTTAATGTGAAAACAAGGTGATATCTAATTAGCACACAGGTAAGGAATTAAGAAAATATTTATTTAAGGGTGAAGATGTTTCTCACAAAATCGTTGCCCCAATGCATCATTGAAAGTCAAGCTGAAAAGATGATTTTAATATATCACTTGTACATTTTGTATTGCTCTTCTGGTGACAATGTAGTTTGTTTTTGTCAATTACCCTTTTAATAATAGGGTAAAGAAAATTAAGTGGATTTTTTAAAGAAAACTATACTGTCAATATACTATTAAAACAAATTAAAATGGTAAAAGTTATTGTACTTTAAGTAAAAATAAAAGAGCAAAAATATCAATCCCAGTTTTGATTACTTAAATTAACAAAAAAATATGCATATAGCAAAGGATAGTTTCATTCTGCCTACCTCTGGGTTATGGGCCCAGCATGCTTCCATTGCAGTACTCTGCTGCACATGTAAGTGCAAGAGATCCTGAAGCACTCAGTCATCATGGGAAAGTACCAATGTGTTTCTTCGTTGGTTGATGGAAGAAACATCTTACAAAAACTCTCCAGATTATTGACTTTTTAAAGTTTTTCTAGGAAACGTTTTAGATGAATGCTTATTAGCCTTTGTCAGTATGTACTTTTGCAAAGTGTCTCTGTGGCGCAATCAGTTAGTGTATATGGCTATTAACCAAAAGGTTGGTGGTTCAATCCCACCCAGGGACGTAATTGACCTTGTTATCAGATTTTGGTGATCTTTAAGTAGACAAGTCAAAATTTCAAACCCCCTCTTATGGTGTAGGGTACCTGGCCTTCTCTGATGTAATCAGAGTTAGATTTGATTCAGTGATTTTATAAAAACAGCTAGGAAGCACAATTTAGCAGTGGGTTGCAGAGAAAAAGAAATATGCTGGCAAAAAAATCCAATTGAGTGATTAAACAGCTCTTCATTTTCTGGCTTTATTTTTATGCTAACAAATTTGTTCTCTGAAAAGTGTCCACAAAGCCAAGTCTCTGATTAACACCTTTGTAAGGATGGTTTTTCACCTATTACTAAATTAAACTTGCTTCATTGGAAAGGCAGCAAGATGCATCCTCATTTCAATGTCTACTGAAATAATACAGGTTGACACCAGGAAACATTAACGCCACTGCATCCTTGCTGCTTTCTCATGTGGAAGTCTGTTTAATGTGAAAACAAGGTGATATCTAATAAGCACACAGGTAAGGAATTAAGAAAATCTTTATTTAAGGGTGAAAATGTTTCTCACAAAATCGTTGCCCCAATGCATCATTGAAATTCAAGCTGGAAAGATGATTTTAATATATCACTTGTACATTTTGTATTGCTCTTCTGATGACAATGTAGTTTGTTTTTGTCAATTACCATTTTAATAATACGGTAAAGAAAATTAAGTGGATTTTTAAAAGAAAACTATACTGTCAATATACTATTAAAACAAATTAAAATGGTAAAAGTTATTGTACTTTAAGTAAAAATAAAAGAGCAAAAATATCAATCCCAGTTTTGGATTACTTTAATTAACAAAAAAAATGCATATAGCAGAGGATAGTTTTAATCTGCCTACCTCTGGGTTATGGGCCCAGCATGCTTCCATTGCAGTACTCTGCTGCACATGTAAGTGCAAGAGATCCTGAAGCACTCACTCATCATGGGAAAGTACCAATGTGTTTCTTCGTTGGTGGATGGAAGAAACATCTTACAAAAACTCTCCAGATTATTGACTTTTTAAAGTTTTTCTAGGAAACGTTTTAGATGAATGCTTATTAGCCTTTGTCAGTATGTACTTTTGCAAAGTGTCTCTGTGGCGCAATCAGTTAGTGTGTACGGCTATAAACCAAAAAGTTGGTGGTTCAATCCCACCCAGGGACGTAATTGACCTTGTTATCAGATTTTGGTGATCTTTAAGTAGACAAGTCAAAATTTCAAACCCCCTCTTATGGTGTAGGGTACCTGGCCTTCTCTGATGTAATCAGAGTTAGATTTGATTCAGTGATTTTATAAAAACAGCTAGGAAGCACAATTTAGCAGTGGGTTGCAGAGAAAAAGAAATATGCTGGCAAAAAAAATCCAATTGAGTGATTAAACAGCTCTTAATTTTCTGGCTTTATTTTTATGCTAACAAATTTGTTCTTTGAAAAGTGTCCACAAAGCCAAGTCTCTGATTAACACCTTTGTAGGGATGGTTTTTAACCTATTACTAAATTAAATTTGCTTCATTGGAAAGGCAGCAAGATGCATCCTCATTTCAATGTCTACTGAAATAATACGGGTTGACACAAGGAAACATTAACGCCACTGCATCCTTGCTGCTTTCTCATGTGGAAGTCTGTTTAATGTGAAAACAAGGTGATATCTAATTAGCACACAGGTAAGGAATTAAGAAAATCTTTATTTAAGGGTGAAGATGTTTCTCACAAAATCGTTGCCCCAATGCATCATTGAAAGTCAAGCTGGAAAGATGATTTTAATATATCACTTGTACATTTTGTATTGCTCTTCTGGTGACAATGTAGTTTGTTTTTGTCAATTACCCTTTTAATAATAGGGTAAAGAAAATTAAGAGGATTTTTTAAAGAAAACTATACTGTCAATATACTATTAAAACAAATTAAAATGGTAAAAGTTATTGTACTTTAAGTAAAAATAAAAGAGCAAAAATATCAATCCCAGTTTTGATTACTTAAATTAACAAAAAAATATGCATATAGCAAAGGATAGTTTCATTCTGCCTACCTCTGGGTTATGGGCCCAGCATGCTTCCATTGCAGTACTCTGCTGCACATGTAAGTGCAAGAGATCCTGAAGCACTCAATCATCATGGGAAAGTACCAATGTGTTTCTTCGTTGGTTGATGGAAGAAACATCTTACAAAAACTCTCCAGATTATTGACTTTTTAAAGTTTTTCTAGGAAACGTTTTAGATGAATGCTTATTAGCCTTTGTCAGTATGTACTTTTGCAAAGTGTCTCTGTGGCGCAATCAGTTAGTGAATATGGCTATTAACCAAAAGGTTGGTGGTTCAATCCCACCCAGGGACGTAATTGACCTTGTTGTCAGATTTTGGTGATCTTTAAGTAGACAAGTCAAAATTTCAAACCCCCTCTTATGGTGTAGGGTACCTGGCCTTCTCTGATGTAATCAGAGTTAGATTTGATTCAGTGATTTTATAAAAACAGCTAGGAAGCACAATTTAGCAGTGGGTTGCAGAGAAAAAGAAATATGCTGGCAAAAAAATCCAATTGAGTGATTAAACAGCTCTTCATTTTCTGGCTTTATTTTTATGCTAACAAATTTGTTCTCTGAAAAGTGTCCACAAAGCCAAGTCTCTGATTAACACCTTTGTAAGGATGGTTTTTCACCTATTACTAAATTAAACTTGCTTCATTGGAAAGGCAGCAAGATGCATCCTCATTTCAATGTCTACTGAAATAATACAGGTTGACACCAGGAAACATTAACGCCACTGCATCCTTGCTGCTTTCTCATGTGGAAGTCTGTTTAATGTGAAAACAAGGTGATATCTAATTAGCACACAGGTAAGGAATTAAGAAAATCTTTATTTAAGGGTGAAAATGTTTCTCACAAAATCGTTGCCCCAATGCATCATTGAAATTCAAGCTGGAAAGATGATTTTAATATATCACTTGTACATTTTGTATTGCTCTTCTGATGACAATGTAGTTTGTTTTTGTCAATTACCATATTAATAATAGGGTAAAGAAAATTAAGTGGATTTTTAAAAGAAAACAATACTTTCAATATACTATTAAAACAAATTAAAATGGTAAAAGTTATTGTACTTTAATGAAAAATAAAAGAGCAAAAATATCAATCCCAGTTTTGGATTACTTTTATTAACAAAAAAAATGCATATAGCAGAGGATAGTTTTAATCTGCCTACCTCTGGGTTATGGGCCCAGCATGCTTCCATTGCAGTACTCTGCTGCACATGTAAGTGCAAGAGATCCTGAAGCACTCACTCATCATGGGAAAGTACCAATGTGTTTCTTCGTTGGTGGATGGAAGAAACATCTTACAAAAACTCTCCAGATTATTGACTTTTTAAAGTTTTTCTAGGAAACGTTTTAGATGAATGCTTATTAGCCTTTGTCAGTATGAACTTTTGCAAAGTGTCTCTGTGGCGCAATCAGTTAGTGTGTACGGCTATAAACCAAAAGGTGGGTGGTTCAATCCCACCCAGGGACGTAATTGACCTTGTTATCAGATTTTGGTGATCTTTAAGTAGACAAGTCAAAATTTCAAACCCCCTCTTATGGTGTAGGGTACCTGGCCTTCTCTGATGTAATCAGAGTTAGATTTGATTCAGTGATTTTATAAAAACAGCTAGGAAGCACAGTTTAGCAGTGGGTTGCAGAGAAAAAGAAATATGCTGGCAAAAAAATCCAATTGAGTGATTAAACAGCTCTTCATTTTCTGGCTTTATTTTTATGCTAACAAATTTGTTCTCTGAAAAGTGTCCACAAAGCCAAGTCTCTGATTAACACCTTTGTAAGGATGGTTTTTAACCTATTACTAAATTAAATTTGCTTCATTGGAAAGGCAGCAAGATGCATCCTCATTTCAATGTCTACTGAAATAATACGGGTTGACACAAGGAAACATTAACGCCACTGCATCCTTGCTGCTTTCTCATGTGGAAGTCTGTTTAATGTGAAAACAAGGTGATATCTAATTAGCACACAGGTAAGGAATTAAGAATATCTTTATTTAAGGGTGAAGATGTTTCTCACAAAATCGTTGCCCCAATGCATCATTGAAATTCAAGCTGGAAAGATGATTTTAATTTATCACTTGTACATTTTGTATTGCTCTTCTGGTGACAATGTAGTTTGTTTTTGTCAATTACCCTTTTAATAATAGGGTAAAGAAAATTAAGTGGATTTTTTAAAGAAAACTATACTGTCAATATACTATTAAAACAAATTAAAATGGTAAAAGTTATTGTACTTTAAGTAAAAATAAAAGAGCAAAAATATCAATCCCAGTTTTGATTACTTAAATTAACAAAAAAAAATGCATATAGCAAAGGATAGTTTCAATCTGCCTACCTCTGGGTTATGGGCCCAGCATGCTTCCATTGCAGTACTCTGCTGCACATGTAAGTGCAAGAGATCCTGAAGCACTCAGTCATCATGGGAAAGTACCAATGTGTTTCTTCGTTGGTTGATGGAAGAAAAATCTTACAAAAACTCTCCAGATTATTGACTTTTTAAAGTTTTTCTAGAAAACGTTTTAGATGAATGCTTATTAGCCTTTGTCAGTATGTACTTTTGCTAAGTGTCTCTGTGGCGCAATCAGTTAGTGTATATGGCTATTAACCAAAAGGTTGGTGGTTCAATCCCACCCAGGGACGTAATTGACCTTGTTATCAGATTTTGGTGATCTTTAAGTAGACAAGTCAAAATTTCAAACCCCCTCTTATGGTGTAGGGTACCTGGCCTTCTCTGATGTAATCAGAGTTAGATTTGATTCAGTGATTTTATAAAAACAGCTAGGAAGCACAATTTAGCAGTGGGTTGCAGAGAAAAAGAAATATGCTGGCAAAAAAATCCAATTGAGTGATTAAACAGCTCTTCATTTTCTGGCTTTATTTTTATGCTAACAAATTTGTTCTCTGAAAAGTGTCCACAAAGCCAAGTCTCTGATTAACACCTTTGTAAGGATGGTTTTTCACCTATTACTAAATTAAACTTGCTGAATTGGAAAGGCAGCAAGATGCATCCTCATTTCAATGTCTACTGAAATAATACAGGTTGACACCAGGAAACATTAACGCCACTGCATCCTTGCTGCTTTCTCATGTGGAAGTCTGTTTAATGTGAAAACAAGGTGATATCTAATTAGCACACAGGTAAGGAATTAAGAAAATCTTTATTTAAGGGTGAAAATGTTTCTCACAAAATCGTTGCCCCAATGCATCATTGAAATTCAAGCTGGAAAGATGATTTTAATATATCACTTGTACATTTTGTATTGCTCTTCTGGTGACAATGTAGTTTGTTTTTGTCAATTACCATTTTAATAATAGGGTAAAGAAAATTAAGTGGATTTTTAAAAGAAAACAATACTTTCAATATACTATTAAAACAAATTAAAATGGTAAAAGTTATTGTACTTTAATGAAAAATAAAAGAGCAAAAATATCAATCCCAGTTTTGGATTACTTTAATTAACAAAAAAAATGCATATAGCAGAGGATAGTTTTAATCTGCCTACCTCTGGGTTATGGGCCCAGCATGCTTCCATTGCAGTACTCTGCTGCACATGTAAGTGCAAGAGATCCTGAAGCACTCAGTCATCATGGGAAAGTACCAATGTGTTTCTTCGTTGGTTGATGGAAGAAACATCTTACAAAAACTCTCCAGATTATTGACTTTTTAAAGTTTTTCTAGGAAACGTTTTAGATGAATGCTTATTAGCCTTTGTCAGTACGTACTTTTGCTAAGTGTCTCTGTGGCGCAATCAGTTAGTGTATATGGCTATTAACCAAAAGGTTGGTGGTTCAATCCCACCCAGGGACGTAATTGACCTTGTTATCAGATTTTGGTGATCTTTAAGTAGACAAGTCAAAATTTCAAACCCCCTCTTATGGTGTAGGGTACCTGGCCTTCTCTGATGTAATCAGAGTTAGATTTGATTCAGTGATTTTATAAAAACAGCTAGGAAGCACAATTTAGCAGTGGGTTGCAGAGAAAAAGAAATATGCTGGCAAAAAAATCCAATTGAGTGATTAAACAGCTCTTCATTTTCTGGCTTTATTTTTATGCTAACAAATTTGTTCTCTGAAAAGTGTCCACAAAGCCAAGTCTCTGATTAACACCTTTGTAAGGATGGTTTTTCACCTATTACTAAATTAAACTTGCTTCATTGGAAAGGCAGCAAGATGCATCCTCATTTCAATGTCTACTGAAATAATACAGGTTGACACCAGGAAACATTAACGCCACTGCATCCTTGCTGCTTTCTCATGTGGAAGTCTGTTTAATGTGAAAACAAGGTGATATCTAATTAGCACACAGGTAAGGAATTAAGAAAATCTTTATTTAAGGGTGAAAATGTTTCTCACAAAATCGTTGCCCCAATGCATCATTGAAAGTCAAGCTGGAAAGATGATTTTAATATATCACTTGTACATTTTGTATTGCTCTTCTGGTGACAATGTAGTTTGTTTTTGTCAATTACCATTTTAATAATAGGGTAAAGAAAATTAAGTGGATTTTTAAAAGAAAACAATACTTTCAATATACTATTAAAACAAATTAAAATGGTAAAAGTTATTGTACTTTAATGAAAAATAACAGAGCAAAAACATCAATCCCAGTTTTGGATTACTTTAATTAACAAAAAAAATGCATATAGCAGAGGATAGTTTTAATCTGCCTACCTCTGGGTTATGGGCCCAGCATGCTTCCATTGCAGTACTCTGCTGCACATGTAAGTGCAAGAGATCCTGAAGCACTCAGTCATCATGGGAAAGTACCAATGTGTTTCTTCGTTGGTTGATGGAAGAAACATTTTACAAAAACTCTCCAGATTATTGACTTTTTAAAGTTTTTCTAGGAAACGTTTTAGATGAATGCTTATTAGCCTTTGTCAGTATGTACTTTTGCTAAGTGTCTCTGTGGCGCAATCAGTTAGTGTATATGGCTATTAACCAAAAGGTTGGTGGTTCAATCCCACCCAGGGACGTAATTGACCTTGTTATCAGATTTTGGTGATCTTTAAGTAGACAAGTCAAAATTTCAAACCCCCTCTTATGGTGTAGGGTACCTGGCCTTCTCTGATGGAGTTAGATTTGATTCAGTGATTTTATAAAAACAGCTAGGAAGCACAATTTAGCAGTGGGTTGCAGAGAAAAAGAAATATGCTGGCAAAAAAATCCAATTGAGTGATTAAACAGCTCTTCATTTTCTGGCTTTATTTTTATGCTAACAAATTTGTTCTTTGAAAAGTGTCCACAAAGCCAAGTCTCTGATTAACACCTTTGTAGGGATGGTTTTTAACCTATTACTAAATTAAATTTGCTTCATTGGAAAGGCAGCAAGATGCATCCTCATTTCAATGTCTACTGAAATAATACGGGTTGACACAAGGAAACATTAACGCCACTGCATCCTTGCTGCTTTCTCATGTGGAAGTCTGTTTAATGTGAAAACAAGGTGATATCTAATTAGCACACAGGTAAGGAATTAAGAAAATCTTTATTTAAGGGTGAAGATGTTTCTCACAAAATCGTTGCCCCAATGCATCATTGAAAGTCAAGCTGGAAAGATGATTTTAATATATCACTTGTACATTTTGTATTGCTCTTCTGGTGACAATGTAGTTTGTTTTTGTCAATTACCCTTTTAATAATAGGGTAAAGAAAATTAAGTGGATTTTTGAAAGAAAACTATACTGTCAATATACTATTAAAACAAATTAAAATGGTAAAAGTTATTGTACTTTAAGTAAAAATAAAAGAGCAAAAATATCAATCCCAGTTTTGATTACTTAAATTAACAAAAAAAAATGCATATAGCAAAGGATAGTTTCAATCTGCCTACCTCTGGGTTATGGGCTCAGCATGCTTCCATTGCAGTACTCTGCTGCACATGTAAGTGCAAGAGATCCTGAAGCACTCAGTCATCATGGGAAAGTACCAATGTGTTTCTTCGTTGGTTGATGGAAGAAACATCTTACAACAACTCTCCAGATTATTGACTTTTTAAAGTTTTTCTAGGAAACGTTCTAGATGTATGCTTATTAGACTTTGTCAGTAGGTACTTTTTGCAAAGTGTCTCTGTGGCGCAATCGGTTAGTGTGTCCAGCTACTAACCAAAAGGTTGGTGGTTCAATCCCACCCAGGGACGTAATTGACCTTGTTATCAGATTTTGGTGATCTTTAAGTAGACAAGTCAAAATTTCAAACCCCTTGTTATGGTGTAGGGTACCTGGCCTTCTCTGATGTAATCAGAGTAAGATTTGATTCATTGATTTTATAAAAACAGCTAGGAAGCACAATTTAGCAGTGGGTTGCAGAGAAAAATAAATATGCTGGCAAAAAAAATCCAATTGAGTGATTAAACAGCTCTTTATTTTCTGGCTTTATTTTTATGCTAACAAATTTGTTCTCTGAAAAGTGTCCACAAAGCCAAGTCTCTGATTAACACCTTTGTAGGGATGGTTTTTCACCTATTACTAAATTAAACTTGCTTCATTGGAAAGGCAGCAAGATGCATCCTCATTTCAATGTCTACTGAAATAACACAGGTTGACACCAGGAAACATTAACGCCACTGCATCCTTGCTGCTTTCTCATGTGGAAGTCTGTTTAATGTGAAAACAAGGTGATATCTAATTAGCACACAGGTAAGGAATTAAGAAAATCTTTATTTAAGGGTGAAGATGTTTCTCACAAAATCGTTGCCCCAATGCATCATTGAAATTCAAGCTGGAAAGATGATTTTAATATATCACTTGTACATTTTGTATTGCTCTTCTGGTGACAATGTAGTTTGTTTTTGTCAATTACCCTTTTAATAATAGGGTAAAGAAAATTAAGTGGATTTTTTAAAGAAAACTATACTGTCAATATACTATTAAAACAAATTAAAATGGCAAAAGTTATTGTACTTTAAGTAAAAATAAAAGAGCAAAAATATCAATCCCAGTTTTGATTACTTAAATTAACAAAAACAAATGCATATAGCAAAGGATAGTTTCAATCTGCCTACCTCTGGGTTATGCTTCCATTGCAGTACTCTGCTGCACATGTAAGTGCAAGAGATCCTGAAGCACTCACTCATCATGGGAAAGTACCAATGTGTTTCTTCGTTGGTTGATGGAAGAAACATCTTACAAAAACTCTCCAGATTATTGACTTTTTAAAGTTTTTCTAGGAAACGTTCTAGATGTATGCTTATTAGCCTTTGTCAGTATGCATTTTTACAAAGTGTCTCTGTGGCGCAATCGGTTAGTGTGTCTGGCTACTAACCAAAAGGTTGGTGGTTCAATCCCACCCAGGGACGTAATTGACCTTGTTATCAGATTTTGGTGATCTTTAAGTAGACAAGTCAAAATTTCAAACCCCCTGTTATGGTGTAGGGTACCTGGCCTTCTCTGATGTAATCAGAGTTAGATTTGATTCAGTGATTTTATAAAAACAGATAGGAAGCACAATTTAGCAGTGGGTTGCAGAGAAAAAGAAATATGCTGGCAAAAAAAATCCAATTGAGTGATTAAACAGCTCTTCATTTTCTGGCTTTATTTTTATGCTAACAAATTTGTTCTCTGAAAAGTGTCCACAAAGCCAAGTCTCTGATTAACACCTTTGTAGGGATGGTTTTTCACCTATTACTAAATTAAACTTGCTTCATTGGAAAGGCAGCAAGATGCATCCTCATTTCAATTTCTACTGAAATAATACAGATTAACACCAGGAAACATTAACGCCACTGCATCCTTGCTGCTTTCTCATGTGGAAGTCTGTTTAATGTGAAAACAAGGTGATATCTAATTAGCACACAGGTAAGGAATTAAGAAAATCTTTATTTAAGGGTGAAGATGTTTCTCACAAAATCGTTGCCCCAATGCATCATTGAGATTCAAGCTGGAAAGATGATTTTAATATATCACTTGTACATTTTGTATTGCTCTTCTGGTGACAATGTAGTTTGTTTTTGTCAATTACCCTTTTAATAATAGGGTAAAGAAAATTAAGTGGATTTTTTTAAAGAAAACTATACTGTCAATATACTATTCAAACAAATTAAAATGGTAAAAGTTATTGTACTTCAAGTAAAAATAAAAGAGCAAAAATATCAATCCCAGTTTTGATTACTTAAATTAACAAAAAAAATGCATATAGCAAAGGATAGTTTCAATCTGCCTACCTCTGGGTTATGGGCCCAGCATGCTTCCATTGCAGTACTCTGCTGCACATGTAAGTACAAGAGATCCTGAAGCACTCACTCATCATGGGAAAGTACCAATGTGTTTCTTCGTTGGTTGATGGAAGAAACATTTTACAAAAACTCTCCAGATTATTGACTTTTTAAAGTTTTTCTAGGAAACGTTCTAGATGTATGCTTATTAGCCTTTGTCAGTATGTACTTTTTGCGAAGTGTCTCTGTGGCGCAATCGGTTAGTGTGTCCGGCTACTAACCAAAAGGTTGGTGGTTCAATCCCAACCAGGGACGTAATTGACCTTATCAGATTTTGGTGATCTTTAAGTAGACAAGTCAAAATTTCAAACCCCCTGTTATGATGTAGGGTACCTGGCCTTCTCTGATGTAATCAGAGTTAGAATTGATTCAGTGATTTTATAAAAACAGCTAGGAAGCACAATTTAGCAGTGGGTTGCAGAGAAAAAGAAATATGCTGGCAAAAAAAAATCCAATTGAGTGATTAAACAGCTCTTCATTTTCTGGCTTTATTTTTATGCTAACAAATTTGTTCTCTGAAAAGTGTCCACAAAGCCAAGTCTCTGATTAACACCTTTGTAGGGATGGTTTTTCACCTATTACTAAATTAAACTTGCTTCATTGGAAAGGCAGCAAGATGCATCCTCATTTCAATGTCTACTGAAATAATACAGGTTGACACCAGGAAACATTAACGCCACTGCATCCTTGCTGCTTTCTCATGTAGAAGTCTGTTTAATGTGAAAACAAGGTGATATCTAATTAGCACACAGGTAAGGAATTAAGAAAATCTTTATTTAAGGGTGAAGATGTTTCTCACAAAATCGTTGCCCCAATGCATCATTGAAATTCAAGCTGGAAATATGATTTTAATATATCACTTGTACATTTTGTATTGCTCTTCTGGTGACAATGTAGTTTGTTTTTGTCAATTACCCTTTTAATAGTAGGGTAAAGAAAATTAAGTGGATTTTTTAAAGAAAACTATACTGTCAATATACTATTAAAACAAATTAAAATGGTAAAAGTTATTGTACTTTAATGAAAAATAAAAGAGCAAAAATATCAATCCCAGTTTTGGATTACTTTAATTAACAAAAAAAATGCATATAGCAGAGGATAGTTTTAATCTGCCTACCTCTGGGTTATGGGCCCAGCATGCTTCCATTGCAGTACTCTGCTGCACATGTAAGTGCAAGAGATCCTGAAGCACTCAGTCATCATGGGAAAGTACCAATGTGTTTCTTCGTTGGTTGATGGAAGAAACATTTTACAAAAACTCTCCAGATTATTGACTTTTTAAAGTTTTTCTAGGAAACGTTTTAGATGAATGCTTATTAGCCTTTGTCAGTATGTACTTTTGCTAAGTGTCTCTGTGGCGCAATCAGTTAGTGTATATGGCTATTAACCAAAAGGTTGGTGGTTCAATCCCACCCAGGGACGTAATTGACCTTGTTATCAGATTTTGGTGATCTTTAAGTAGACAAGTCAAAATTTCAAACCCCCTCTTATGGTGTAGGGTACCTGGCCTTCTCTGATGGAGTTAGATTTGATTCAGTGATTTTATAAAAACAGCTAGGAAGCACAATTTAGCAGTGGGTTGCAGAGAAAAAGAAATATGCTGGCAAAAAAATCCAATTGAGTGATTAAACAGCTCTTCATTTTCTGGCTTTATTTTTATGCTAACAAATTTGTTCTTTGAAAAGTGTCCACAAAGCCAAGTCTCTGATTAACACCTTTGTAGGGATGGTTTTTAACCTATTACTAAATTAAATTTGCTTCATTGGAAAGGCAGCAAGATGCATCCTCATTTCAATGTCTACTGAAATAATACGGGTTGACACAAGGAAACATTAACGCCACTGCATCCTTGCTGCTTTCTCATGTGGAAGTCTGTTTAATGTGAAAACAAGGTGATATCTAATTAGCACACAGGTAAGGAATTAAGAAAATCTTTATTTAAGGGTGAAGATGTTTCTCACAAAATCGTTGCCCCAATGCATCATTGAAAGTCAAGCTGGAAAGATGATTTTAATATATCACTTGTACATTTTGTATTGCTCTTCTGGTGACAATGTAGTTTGTTTTTGTCAATTACCCTTTTAATAATAGGGTAAAGAAAATTAAGTGGATTTTTGAAAGAAAACTATACTGTCAATATACTATTAAAACAAATTAAAATGGTAAAAGTTATTGTACTTTAAGTAAAAATAAAAGAGCAAAAATATCAATCCCAGTTTTGATTACTTAAATTAACAAAAAAAAATGCATATAGCAAAGGATAGTTTCAATCTGCCTACCTCTGGGTTATGGGCTCAGCATGCTTCCATTGCAGTACTCTGCTGCACATGTAAGTGCAAGAGATCCTGAAGCACTCAGTCATCATGGGAAAGTACCAATGTGTTTCTTCGTTGGTTGATGGAAGAAACATCTTACAACAACTCTCCAGATTATTGACTTTTTAAAGTTTTTCTAGGAAACGTTCTAGATGTATGCTTATTAGACTTTGTCAGTAGGTACTTTTTGCAAAGTGTCTCTGTGGCGCAATCGGTTAGTGTGTCCAGCTACTAACCAAAAGGTTGGTGGTTCAATCCCACCCAGGGACGTAATTGACCTTGTTATCAGATTTTGGTGATCTTTAAGTAGACAAGTCAAAATTTCAAACCCCTTGTTATGGTGTAGGGTACCTGGCCTTCTCTGATGTAATCAGAGTAAGATTTGATTCATTGATTTTATAAAAACAGCTAGGAAGCACAATTTAGCAGTGGGTTGCAGAGAAAAATAAATATGCTGGCAAAAAAAATCCAATTGAGTGATTAAACAGCTCTTTATTTTCGGCTTTATTTTTATGCTAACAAATTTGTTCTCTGAAAAGTGTCCACAAAGCCAAGTCTCTGATTAACACCTTTGTAGGGATGGTTTTTCACCTATTACTAAATTAAACTTGCTTCATTGGAAAGGCAGCAAGATGCATCCTCATTTCAATGTCTACTGAAATAACACAGGTTGACACCAGGAAACATTAACGCCACTGCATCCTTGCTGCTTTCTCATGTGGAAGTCTGTTTAATGTGAAAACAAGGTGATATCTAATTAGCACACAGGTAAGGAATTAAGAAAATCTTTATTTAAGGGTGAAGATGTTTCTCACAAAATCGTTGCCCCAATGCATCATTGAAATTCAAGCTGGAAAGATGATTTTAATATATCACTTGTACATTTTGTATTGCTCTTCTGGTGACAATGTAGTTTGTTTTTGTCAATTACCCTTTTAATAATAGGGTAAAGAAAATTAAGTGGATTTTTTAAAGAAAACTATACTGTCAATATACTATTAAAACAAATTAAAATGGCAAAAGTTATTGTACTTTAAGTAAAAATAAAAGAGCAAAAATATCAATCCCAGTTTTGATTACTTAAATTAACAAAAACAAATGCATATAGCAAAGGATAGTTTCAATCTGCCTACCTCTGGGTTATGCTTCCATTGCAGTACTCTGCTGCACATCTAAGTGCAAGAGATCCTGAAGCACTCACTCATCATGGGAAAGTACCAATGTGTTTCTTCGTTGGTTGATGGAAGAAACATCTTACAAAAACTCTCCAGATTATTGACTTTTTAAAGTTTTTCTAGGAAACGTTCTAGATGTATGCTTATTAGCCTTTGTCAGTATGCATTTTTACAAAGTGTCTCTGTGGCGCAATCGGTTAGTGTGTCTGGCTACTAACCAAAAGGTTGGTGGTTCAATCCCACCCAGGGACGTAATTGACCTTGTTATCAGATTTTGGTGATCTTTAAGTAGACAAGTCAAAATTTCAAACCCCCTGTTATGGTGTAGGGTACCTGGCCTTCTCTGATGTAATCAGAGTTAGATTTGATTCAGTGATTTTATAAAAACAGATAGGAAGCACAATTTAGCAGTGGGTTGCAGAGAAAAAGAAATATGCTGGCAAAAAAAATCCAATTGAGTGATTAAACAGCTCTTCATTTTCTGGCTTTATTTTTATGCTAACAAATTTGTTCTCTGAAAAGTGTCCACAAAGCCAAGTCTCTGATTAACACCTTTGTAGGGATGGTTTTTCACCTATTACTAAATTAAACTTGCTTCATTGGAAAGGCAGCAAGATGCATCCTCATTTCAATTTCTACTGAAATAATACAGATTAACACCAGGAAACATTAACGCCACTGCATCCTTGCTGCTTTCTCATGTGGAAGTCTGTTTAATGTGAAAACAAGGTGATATCTAATTAGCACACAGGTAAGGAATTAAGAAAATCTTTATTTAAGGGTGAAGATGTTTCTCACAAAATCGTTGCCCCAATGCATCATTGAGATTCAAGCTGGAAAGATGATTTTAATATATCACTTGTACATTTTGTATTGCTCTTCTGGTGACAATGTAGTTTGTTTTTGTCAATTACCCTTTTAATAATAGGGTAAAGAAAATTAAGTGGATTTTTTTAAAGAAAACTATACTGTCAATATACTATTCAAACAAATTAAAATGGTAAAAGTTATTGTACTTCAAGTAAAAATAAAAGAGCAAAAATATCAATCCCAGTTTTGATTACTTAAATTAACAAAAAAAATGCATATAGCAAAGGATAGTTTCAATCTGCCTACCTCTGGGTTATGGGCCCAGCATGCTTCCATTGCAGTACTCTGCTGCACATGTAAGTACAAGAGATCCTGAAGCACTCACTCATCATGGGAAAGTACCAATGTGTTTCTTCGTTGGTTGATGGAAGAAACATTTTACAAAAACTCTCCAGATTATTGACTTTTTAAAGTTTTTCTAGGAAACGTTCTAGATGTATGCTTATTAGCCTTTGTCAGTATGTACTTTTTGCGAAGTGTCTCTGTGGCGCAATCGGTTAGTGTGTCCGGCTACTAACCAAAAGGTTGGTGGTTCAATCCCAACCAGGGACGTAATTGACCTTATCAGATTTTGGTGATCTTTAAGTAGACAAGTCAAAATTTCAAACCCCCTGTTATGATGTAGGGTACCTGGCCTTCTCTGATGTAATCAGAGTTAGAATTGATTCAGTGATTTTATAAAAACAGCTAGGAAGCACAATTTAGCAGTGGGTTGCAGAGAAAAAGAAATATGCTGGCAAAAAAAAATCCAATTGAGTGATTAAACAGCTCTTCATTTTCTGGCTTTATTTTTATGCTAACAAATTTGTTCTCTGAAAAGTGTCCACAAAGCCAAGTCTCTGATTAACACCTTTGTAGGGATGGTTTTTCACCTATTACTAAATTAAACTTGCTTCATTGGAAAGGCAGCAAGATGCATCCTCATTTCAATGTCTACTGAAATAATACAGGTTGACACCAGGAAACATTAACGCCACTGCATCCTTGCTGCTTTCTCATGTAGAAGTCTGTTTAATGTGAAAACAAGGTGATATCTAATTAGCACACAGGTAAGGAATTAAGAAAATCTTTATTTAAGGGTGAAGATGTTTCTCACAAAATCGTTGCCCCAATGCATCATTGAAATTCAAGCTGGAAATATGATTTTAATATATCACTTGTACATTTTGTATTGCTCTTCTGGTGACAATGTAGTTTGTTTTTGTCAATTACCCTTTTAATAATAGGGTAAAGAAAATTAAGTGGATTTTTTAAAGAAAACTATACTGTCAATATACTATTAAAACAAATTAAAATGGTAAAAGTTATTGTACTTTAAGTAATAATAAAAGAGCAAAAATATCAATCCCAGTTTTGATTACTTAAATTAACAAAAAAAAATGCATATAGCAAAGGATAGTTTCAATCTGCCTACCTCTGGGTTATGGGCCCAGCATGCTTCCATTGCAGTACTCTGCTGCACATGTAAGTGCAAGAGATCCTGAAGCACTCACTCATCATGGGAAAGTACCAATGTGTTTCTTCATTGGTTGATGGAAGAAACATCTTACAAAAACTCTCCAGATTATTGACTTTTTAAAGTTTTTCTAGGAAACGTTCTAGATGTATGCTTATTAGACTTTGTCAGTATGTACTTTTTGCAAAGTGTCTCTGTGGCGCAATCGGTTAGTGTGTCCGGCTACTAACCAAAAGGTTGGTGGTTCAATCCCAACCAGGGACGTAATTGACCTTGTTATCAGATTTTGGTGATCTTTAAGTAGACAAGTCAAAATTTCAAACCCCCTGTTATGGTGTAGGGTACCTGGCCTTCTCTGATGTAATCAGAGTAAGATTTGATTCAGTGATTTTATAAAAACAGCTAGGAAGCACAATTTAGCAGTGGGTTGCAGAGAAAAAGAAATATGCTGCCGAGAAAAAGAAATATGCTGCCAAAAAAAATCCAATTGAGTGATTAAACAGCTCTTCATTTTCTGTCTTTATTTTTATGCTAACAAATTTGTTCTTTGAAAAGTGTCCACAAAGCCAAGTCTCTGATTAACACCTTTGTAGGGATGGTTTTTCACCTATTACTAAATTAAACTTGCTTCATTGGAAAGGCAGCAAGATGCATCCTCATTTCAATGTCTACTGAAATAATACAGGTTGACACCAGGAAACATTAACGCCACTGTATCCTTGCTGCTTTCTCATGTGGAAGTCTGTTTAATGTGAAAACAAGGTGATATCTAATTAGCACACAGGTAAGGAATTAAGAAAATCTTTATTTAAGGGTGAAGATGTTTCTCACAAAATCGTTGCCCCAATGCATCATTGAAATTCAAGCTGGAAAGATGATTTTAATATATCACTTGTACATTTTGTATTGCTCTTCTGGTGACAATGTAGTTTGTTTTTGTCAATTACCATTTTAATAATAGGGTAAAGAAAATTAAGTGGATTTTTGAAAGAAAACAATACTGTCAATATACTATTAAAACAAATTAAAATGGTAAAAGTTATTGTACTTTAAGTAAAAATAAAAGAGCCGGAATATCAATCCCAGTTTTGGATTACTTTAATTAACAAAAAAAAAATGCATATAGCAAAGGATAGTTTCAATCTGCCTACCGCTGGGTTATTGGCCCAGCATGCTTCCATTGCTGTACTCTGCTGCACATGTAAGTGCAAGAGATCCTGAAGCACTCACTCATCATGGGAAAGTACCAATGTGTTTCTTCGTTGGTTGATGGAAGAAACATCTTACAAAAACTCTCCAGATTATTGACTTTTTAAAGTTTTTCTAGGAAACGTTTTAGATGAATGCTTATTAGCCTTTGTCAGTATGGACTTTTGCAAAGTGTCTCTGTGGCGCAATCAGTTAGTGTGCACGGCTATTAACCAAAAGGTTGGTGGTTCAATCCCAACCAGGGACGTAATTGACCTTGTTATCAGATATTGGTGATCTTTAAGTAGACAAGTCAAAATTTCAAACCCCCTCTTATGGTGTAGGGTACCTGGCCTTCTCTGATGTAATCAGATTTGATTCAGTGATTTTATAAAAACAGCTAGGAAGCACAATTTAGCAGTGGGTTGAAGAGAAAAAGAAATATGCTGGCAAAAAAATCCAATTGAGTGATTAAACAGCTCTTCATTTTCTGGCTTTATTTTTATGCTAACAAATTTGTTCTTTGAAAAGTGTCCACAAAGCCAAGTCTCTGATTAACACCTTTGTAGGGATGGTTTTTCACCTATTACTAAATTAAATTTGCTTCATTGGAAAGGCAGCAAGATGCATCCTCATTTCAATGTCTACTGAAATAATACGGGTTGACACCAGGAAACATTAACGCCACTGCATCCTTGCTGCTTTCTCATTTAGAAGTCTGTTTAATGTGAAAACAAGGTGATATCTAATTAGCACACAGGTAAGGAATTAAGAAAATCTTTATTTAAGGGTGAAGATGTTTCTCACAAAATCGTTGCCCCAATGCATCATTGAAATTCAAGCTGGAAAGATGATTTTAATATATCACTTGTACATTTTGTATTGCTCTTCTGGTGACAATGTAGTTTGTTTTTGTCAATTACCCTTTTAATAATAGGGTAAAGAAAATTAAGTGGATTTTTTAAAGAAAACTATACTGTCAATATACTATTAAAACAAATTAAAATGGTAAAAGTTATTGTACTTTAAGTAAAAATAAAAGAGCCAAAATATCAATCCCAGTTTTGATTACTTAAATTAACAAAAAAAAATGCATATAGCAAAGGATAGTTTCAATCTGCCTACCTCTGGGTTATGGGCTCAGCATGCTTCCATTGCAGTACTCTGCTGCACATGTAAGTGCAAGAGATCCTGAAGCACTCAGTCATCATGGGAAAGTACCAATGTGTTTCTTCGTTGGTTGATGGAAGAAACATCTTACAACAACTCTCCAGATTATTGACTTTTTAAAGTTTTTCTAGGAAACGTTCTAGATGTATGCCTTTGTCAGTAGGTACTTTTTGCAAAGTGTCTCTGTGGCGCAATCGGTTAGTGTGTCCAGCTACTAACCAAAAGGTTGGTGGTTCAATCCCACCCAGGGACGTAATTGACCTTGTTATCAGATTTTGGTGATCTTTAAGTAGACAAGTCAAAATTTCAAACCCCCTGTTATGGTGTAGGGTACCTGGCCTTCTCTGATGTAATCAGAGTTAGATTTGATTCATTGATTTTATAAAAACAGCTAGGAAGCACAATTTAGCAGTGGGTTGCAGAGAAAAATAAATATGCTGGCAAAAAAAATCCAATTGAGTGATTAAACAGCTCTTTATTTTCTGGCTTTATTTTTATGCTAACAAATTTGTTCTCTGAAAAGTGTCCACAAAGCCAAGTCTCTGATTAACACCTTTGTAGGGATGGTTTTTCACCTATTACTAAATTAAACTTGCTTCATTGGAAAGGCAGCAAGATGCATCCTCATTTCAATGTCTACTGAAATAACACAGGTTGACACCAGGAAACATTAACGCCACTGCATCCTTGCTGCTTTCTCATGTGGAAGTCTGTTTAATGTGAAAACAAGGTGATATCTAATTAGCACACAGGTAAGGAATTAAGAAAATCTTTATTTAAGGGTGAAGATGTTTCTCACAAAATCGTTGCCCCAATGCATCATTGAAATTCAAGCTGGAAAGATGATTTTAATATATCACTTGTACATTTTGTATTGCTCTTCTGGTGACAATGTAGTTTGTTTTTGTCAATTACCCTTTTAATAATAGGGTAAAGAAAATTAAGTGGATTTTTTTAAAGAAAACTATACTGTCAATATACTATTCAAACAAATTAAAATGGTAAAAGTTATTGTACTTCAAGTAAAAATAAAAGAGCAAAAATATCAATCCCAGTTTTGATTACTTAAATTAACAAAAAAAATGCATATAGCAAAGGGTAGTTTCAATCTGCCTACCTCTGGGTTATGGGCCCAGCATGCTTCCATTGCAGTACTCTGCTGCACATGTAAGTGCAAGAGATCCTGAAGCACTCACTCATCATGGGAAAGTACCAATGTGTTTCTTCGTTGGTTGATGGAAGAAACATTTTACAAAAACTCTCCAGATTATTGACTTTTTAAAGTTTTTCTAGGAAACGTTCTAGATGTATGCTTATTAGCCTTTGTCAGTATGTACTTTTTGCGAAGTGTCTCTGTGGCGCAATCGGTTAGTGTGTCCGGCTACTAACTAAAAGGTTGGTGGTTCAATCCCAACCAGGGACGTAATTGACCTTATCAGATTTTGGTGATCTTTAAGTAGACAAGTCAAAATTTCAAACCCCCTGTTAGGATGTAGGGTACCTGGCCTTCTCTGATGTAATCAGAGTTAGAATTGATTCAGTGATTTTATAAAAACAGCTAGGAAGCACAATTTAGCAGTGGGTTGCAGAGAAAAAGAAATATGCTGGCAAAAAAAATCCAATTGAGTGATTAAACAGCTCTTCATTTTCTGGCTTTATTTTTATGCTAACAAATTTGTTCTCTGAAAAGTGTCCACAAAGCCAAGTCTCTGATTAACACCTTTGTAGGGATGGTTTTTCACCTATTACTAAATTAAACTTGCTTCATTGGAAAGGCAGCAAGATGCATCCTCATTTCAATGTCTACTGAAATAATACAGGTTGACACCAGGAAACATTAACGCCACTGCATCCTTGCTGCTTTCTCATGTAGAAGTCTGTTTAATGTGAAAACAAGGTGATATCTAATTAGCACACAGGTAAGGAATTAAGAAAATCTTTATTTAAGGGTGAAGATGTTTCTCACAAAATCGTTGCCCCAATGCATCATTGAGATTCAAGCTGGAAAGATGATTTTAATATATCACTTGTACATTTTGTATTGCTCTTCTGGTGACAATGTAGTTTGTTTTTGTCAATTACCCTTTTAATAATAGGGTAAAGAAAATTAAGTGGATTTTTTTAAAGAAAACTATACTGTCAATATACTATTCAAACAAATTAAAATGGTAAAAGTTATTGTACTTCAAGTAAAAATAAAAGAGCAAAAATATCAATCCCAGTTTTGATTACTTAAATTAACAAAAAAAATGCATATAGCAAAGGATAGTTTCAATCTGCCTACCTCTGGGTTATGGGCCCAGCATGCTTCCATTGCAGTACTCTGCTGCACATGTAAGTGCAAGAGATCCTGAAGCACTCACTCATCATGGGAAAGTACCAATGTGTTTCTTCGTTGGTTGATGGAAGAAACATTTTACAAAAACTCTCCAGATTATTGACTTTTTAAAGTTTTTCTAGGAAACGTTCTAGATGTATGCTTATTAGCCTTTGTCAGTATGTACTTTTTGCGAAGTGTCTCTGTGGCGCAATCGGTTAGTGTGTCCGGCTACTAACCAAAAGGTTGGTGGTTCAATCCCAACCAGGGACGTAATTGACCTTATCAGATTTTGGTGATCTTTAAGTAGACAAGTCAAAATTTCAAACCCCCTGTTATGATGTAGGGTACTTGGCCTTCTCTGATGTAATCAGAGTTAGAATTGATTCAGTGATTTTATAAAAACAGCTAGGAAGCACAATTTAGCAGTGGGTTGCAGAGAAAAAGAAATATGCTGGCAAAAAAAATCCAATTGAGTGATTAAACAGCTCTTCATTTTCTGGCTTTATTTTTATGCTAACAAATTTGTTCTCTGAAAAGTGTCCACAAAGCCCAGTCTCTGATTAACACCTTTGTAGGGATGGTTTTTCACCTATTACTAAATTAAACTTGCTTCATTGGAAAGGCAGCAAGATGCATCCTCATTTCAATGTCTACTGAAATAATACAGGTTGACACCAGGAAACATTAACGCCACTGCATCCTTGCTGCTTTCTCATGTAGAAGTCTGTTTAATGTGAAAACAAGGTGATATCTAATTAGCACACAGGTAAGGAATTAAGAAAATCTTTATTTAAGGGTGAAGATGTTTCTCACAAAATCGTTGCCCCAATGCATCATTGAAATTCAAGCTGGAAATATGATTTTAATATATCACTTGTACATTTTGTATTGCTCTTCTGGTGACAATGTAGTTTGTTTTTGTCAATTACCCTTTTAATAATAGGGTAAAGAAAATTAAGTGGATTTTTTAAAGAAAACTATACTGTCAATATACTATTAAAACAAATTAAAATGGTAAAAGTTATTGTACTTTAAGTAATAATAAAAGAGCAAAAATATCAATCCCAGTTTTGATTACTTAAATTAACAAAAAAAAATGCATATAGCAAAGGATAGTTTCAATCTGCCTACCTCTGGGTTATGGGCCCAGCATGCTTCCATTGCAGTACTCTGCTGCACATGTAAGTGCAAGAGATCCTGAAGCACTCACTCATCATGGGAAAGTACCAATGTGTTTCTTCGTTGGTTGATGGAAGAAACATCTTACAAAAACTCTCCAGATTATTGACTTTTTAAAGTTTTTCTAGGAAACGTTCTAGATGTATGCTTATTAGACTTTGTCAGTACGTACTTTTTGCAAAGTGTCTCTGTGGCGCAATCGGTTAGTGTGTCCGGCTACTAACCAAAAGGTTGGTGGTTCAATCCCAACCAGGGATGTAATTGACCTTGTTATCAGATTTTGGTGATCTTTAAGTAGACAAGTCAAAATTTCAAACCCCCTGTTATGGTGTAGGGTACCTGGCCTTCTCTGATGTAATCAGAGTAAGATTTGATTCAGTGATTTTATAAAAACAGCTAGGAAGCACAATTTAGCAGTGGGTTGCAGAGAAAAAGAAATATGCTGCCGAGAAAAAGAAATATGCTGCCAAAAAAAATCCAATTGAGTGATTAAACAGCTCTTCATTTTCTGGCTTTATTTTTATGCTAACAAATTTGTTCTTTGAAAAGTGTCCACAAAGCCAAGTCTCTGATTAACACCTTTGTAGGGATGGTTTTTCACCTATTACTAAATTAAATTTGCTTCATTGGAAAGGCAGCAAGATGCATCCTCATTTCAATGTCTACTGAAATAATACGGGTTGACACCAGGAAACATTAACGCCACTGCATCCTTGCTGCTTTCTCATGTAGAAGTCTGTTTAATGTGAAAACAAGGTGATATCTAATTAGCACACAGGTAAGGAATTAAGAAAATCTTTATTTAAGGGTGAAGATGTTTCTCACAAAATCGTTGCCCCAATGCATCATTGAAATTCAAGCTGGAAAGATGATTTTAATATATCACTTGTACATTTTGTATTGCTCTTCTGGTGACAATGTAGTTTGTTTTTGTCAATTACCCTTTTAATAATAGGGTAAAGAAAATTAAGTGGATTTTTTAAAGAAAACTATACTGTCAATATACTATTAAAACAAATTAAAATGGCAAAAGTTATTGTACTTTAAGTAAAAATAAAAGAGCAAAAATATCAATCCCAGTTTTGATTACTTAAATTAACAAAAACAAATGCATATAGCAAAGGATAGTTTCAATCTGCCTACCTCTGGGTTATGCTTCCATTGCAGTACTCTGCTGCACATGTAAGTGCAAGAGATCCTGAAGCACTCACTCATCATGGGAAAGTACCAATGTGTTTCTTCGTTGGTTGATGGAAGAAACATCTTACAAAAACTCTCCAGATTATTGACTTTTTAAAGTTTTTCTAGGAAACGTTCTAGATGTATGCTTATTAGCCTTTGTCAGTATGCATTTTTACAAAGTGTCTCTGTGGCGCAATCGGTTAGTGTGTCTGGCTACTAACCAAAAGGTTGGTGGTTCAATCCCACCCAGGGACGTAATTGACCTTGTTATCAGATTTTGGTGATCTTTAAGTAGACAAGTCAAAATTTCAAACCCCCTGTTATGGTGTAGGGTACCTGGCCTTCTCTGATGTAATCAGAGTTAGATTTGATTCAGTGATTTTATAAAAACAGATAGGAAGCACAATTTAGCAGTGGGTTGCAGAGAAAAAGAAATATGCTGGCAAAAAAAATCCAATTGAGTGATTAAACAGCTCTTCATTTTCTGGCTTTATTTTTATGCTAACAAATTTGTTCTCTGAAAAGTGTCCACAAAGCCAAGTCTCTGATTAACACCTTTGTAGGGATGGTTTTTCACCTATTACTAAATTAAACTTGCTTCATTGGAAAGGCAGCAAGATGCATCCTCATTTCAATTTCTACTGAAATAATACAGATTAACACCAGGAAACATTAACGCCACTGCATCCTTGCTGCTTTCTCATGTGGAAGTCTGTTTAATGTGAAAACAAGGTGATATCTAATTAGCACACAGGTAAGGAATTAAGAAAATCTTTATTTAAGGGTGAAGATGTTTCTCACAAAATCGTTGCCCCAATGCATCATTGAGATTCAAGCTGGAAAGATGATTTTAATATATCACTTGTACATTTTGTATTGCTCTTCTGGTGACAATGTAGTTTGTTTTTGTCAATTACCCTTTTAATAATAGGGTAAAGAAAATTAAGTGGATTTTTTTAAAGAAAACTATACTGTCAATATACTATTCAAACAAATTAAAATGGTAAAAGTTATTGTACTTCAAGTAAAAATAAAAGAGCAAAAATATCAATCCCAGTTTTGATTACTTAAATTAACAAAAAAAATGCATATAGCAAAGGATAGTTTCAATCTGCCTACCTCTGGGTTATGGGCCCAGCATGCTTCCATTGCAGTACTCTGCTGCACATGTAAGTACAAGAGATCCTGAAGCACTCACTCATCATGGGAAAGTACCAATGTGTTTCTTCGTTGGTTGATGGAAGAAACATTTTACAAAAACTCTCCAGATTATTGACTTTTTAAAGTTTTTCTAGGAAACGTTCTAGATGTATGCTTATTAGCCTTTGTCAGTATGTACTTTTTGCGAAGTGTCTCTGTGGCGCAATCGGTTAGTGTGTCCGGCTACTAACCAAAAGGTTGGTGGTTCAATCCCAACCAGGGACGTAATTGACCTTATCAGATTTTGGTGATCTTTAAGTAGACAAGTCAAAATTTCAAACCCCCTGTTATGATGTAGGGTACCTGGCCTTCTCTGATGTAATCAGAGTTAGAATTGATTCAGTGATTTTATAAAAACAGCTAGGAAGCACAATTTAGCAGTGGGTTGCAGAGAAAAAGAAATATGCTGGCAAAAAAAAATCCAATTGAGTGATTAAACAGCTCTTCATTTTCTGGCTTTATTTTTATGCTAACAAATTTGTTCTCTGAAAAGTGTCCACAAAGCCAAGTCTCTGATTAACACCTTTGTAGGGATGGTTTTTCACCTATTACTAAATTAAACTTGCTTCATTGGAAAGGCAGCAAGATGCATCCTCATTTCAATGTCTACTGAAATAATACAGGTTGACACCAGGAAACATTAACGCCACTGCATCCTTGCTGCTTTCTCATGTAGAAGTCTGTTTAATGTGAAAACAAGGTGATATCTAATTAGCACACAGGTAAGGAATTAAGAAAATCTTTATTTAAGGGTGAAGATGTTTCTCACAAAATCGTTGCCCCAATGCATCATTGAAATTCAAGCTGGAAATATGATTTTAATATATCACTTGTACATTTTGTATTGCTCTTCTGGTGACAATGTAGTTTGTTTTTGTCAATTACCCTTTTAATAATAGGGTAAAGAAAATTAAGTGGATTTTTTAAAGAAAACTATACTGTCAATATACTATTAAAACAAATTAAAATGGTAAAAGTTATTGTACTTTAAGTAATAATAAAAGAGCAAAAATATCAATCCCAGTTTTGATTACTTAAATTAACAAAAAAAAATGCATATAGCAAAGGATAGTTTCAATCTGCCTACCTCTGGGTTATGGGCCCAGCATGCTTCCATTGCAGTACTCTGCTGCACATGTAAGTGCAAGAGATCCTGAAGCACTCACTCATCATGGGAAAGTACCAATGTGTTTCTTCATTGGTTGATGGAAGAAACATCTTACAAAAACTCTCCAGATTATTGACTTTTTAAAGTTTTTCTAGGAAACGTTCTAGATGTATGCTTATTAGACTTTGTCAGTATGTACTTTTTGCAAAGTGTCTCTGTGGCGCAATCGGTTAGTGTGTCCGGCTACTAACCAAAAGGTTGGTGGTTCAATCCCAACCAGGGACGTAATTGACCTTGTTATCAGATTTTGGTGATCTTTAAGTAGACAAGTCAAAATTTCAAACCCCCTGTTATGGTGTAGGGTACCTGGCCTTCTCTGATGTAATCAGAGTAAGATTTGATTCAGTGATTTTATAAAAACAGCTAGGAAGCACAATTTAGCAGTGGGTTGCAGAGAAAAAGAAATATGCTGCCGAGAAAAAGAAATATGCTGCCAAAAAAAATCCAATTGAGTGATTAAACAGCTCTTCATTTTCTGTCTTTATTTTTATGCTAACAAATTTGTTCTTTGAAAAGTGTCCACAAAGCCAAGTCTCTGATTAACACCTTTGTAGGGATGGTTTTTCACCTATTACTAAATTAAACTTGCTTCATTGGAAAGGCAGCAAGATGCATCCTCATTTCAATGTCTACTGAAATAATACAGGTTGACACCAGGAAACATTAACGCCACTGTATCCTTGCTGCTTTCTCATGTGGAAGTCTGTTTAATGTGAAAACAAGGTGATATCTAATTAGCACACAGGTAAGGAATTAAGAAAATCTTTATTTAAGGGTGAAGATGTTTCTCACAAAATCGTTGCCCCAATGCATCATTGAAATTCAAGCTGGAAAGATGATTTTAATATATCACTTGTACATTTTGTATTGCTCTTCTGGTGACAATGTAGTTTGTTTTTGTCAATTACCATTTTAATAATAGGGTAAAGAAAATTAAGTGGATTTTTGAAAGAAAACAATACTGTCAATATACTATTAAAACAAATTAAAATGGTAAAAGTTATTGTACTTTAAGTAAAAATAAAAGAGCCGGAATATCAATCCCAGTTTTGGATTACTTTAATTAACAAAAAAAAAATGCATATAGCAAAGGATAGTTTCAATCTGCCTACCGCTGGGTTATGGGCCCAGCATGCTTCCATTGCTGTACTCTGCTGCACATGTAAGTGCAAGAGATCCTGAAGCACTCACTCATCATGGGAAAGTACCAATGTGTTTCTTCGTTGGTTGATGGAAGAAACATCTTACAAAAACTCTCCAGATTATTGACTTTTTAAAGTTTTTCTAGGAAACGTTTTAGATGAATGCTTATTAGCCTTTGTCAGTATGGACTTTTGCAAAGTGTCTCTGTGGCGCAATCAGTTAGTGTGCACGGCTATTAACCAAAAGGTTGGTGGTTCAATCCCAACCAGGGACGTAATTGACCTTGTTATCAGATATTGGTGATCTTTAAGTAGACAAGTCAAAATTTCAAACCCCCTCTTATGGTGTAGGGTACCTGGCCTTCTCTGATGTAATCAGATTTGATTCAGTGATTTTATAAAAACAGCTAGGAAGCACAATTTAGCAGTGGGTTGAAGAGAAAAAGAAATATGCTGGCAAAAAAATCCAATTGAGTGATTAAACAGCTCTTCATTTTCTGGCTTTATTTTTATGCTAACAAATTTGTTCTTTGAAAAGTGTCCACAAAGCCAAGTCTCTGATTAACACCTTTGTAGGGATGGTTTTTCACCTATTACTAAATTAAATTTGCTTCATTGGAAAGGCAGCAAGATGCATCCTCATTTCAATGTCTACTGAAATAATACGGGTTGACACCAGGAAACATTAACGCCACTGCATCCTTGCTGCTTTCTCATTTAGAAGTCTGTTTAATGTGAAAACAAGGTGATATCTAATTAGCACACAGGTAAGGAATTAAGAAAATCTTTATTTAAGGGTGAAGATGTTTCTCACAAAATCGTTGCCCCAATGCATCATTGAAATTCAAGCTGGAAAGATGATTTTAATATATCACTTGTACATTTTGTATTGCTCTTCTGGTGACAATGTAGTTTGTTTTTGTCAATTACCCTTTTAATAATAGGGTAAAGAAAATTAAGTGGATTTTTTAAAGAAAACTATACTGTCAATATACTATTAAAACAAATTAAAATGGTAAAAGTTATTGTACTTTAAGTAAAAATAAAAGAGCCAAAATATCAATCCCAGTTTTGATTACTTAAATTAACAAAAAAAAATGCATATAGCAAAGGATAGTTTCAATCTGCCTACCTCTGGGTTATGGGCTCAGCATGCTTCCATTGCAGTACTCTGCTGCACATGTAAGTGCAAGAGATCCTGAAGCACTCAGTCATCATGGGAAAGTACCAATGTGTTTCTTCGTTGGTTGATGGAAGAAACATCTTACAACAACTCTCCAGATTATTGACTTTTTAAAGTTTTTCTAGGAAACGTTCTAGATGTATGCCTTTGTCAGTAGGTACTTTTTGCAAAGTGTCTCTGTGGCGCAATCGGTTAGTGTGTCCAGCTACTAACCAAAAGGTTGGTGGTTCAATCCCACCCAGGGACGTAATTGACCTTGTTATCAGATTTTGGTGATCTTTAAGTAGACAAGTCAAAATTTCAAACCCCCTGTTATGGTGTAGGGTACCTGGCCTTCTCTGATGTAATCAGAGTTAGATTTGATTCATTGATTTTATAAAAACAGCTAGGAAGCACAATTTAGCAGTGGGTTGCAGAGAAAAATAAATATGCTGGCAAAAAAAATCCAATTGAGTGATTAAACAGCTCTTTATTTTCTGGCTTTATTTTTATGCTAACAAATTTGTTCTCTGAAAAGTGTCCACAAAGCCAAGTCTCTGATTAACACCTTTGTAGGGATGGTTTTTCACCTATTACTAAATTAAACTTGCTTCATTGGAAAGGCAGCAAGATGCATCCTCATTTCAATGTCTACTGAAATAACACAGGTTGACACCAGGAAACATTAACGCCACTGCATCCTTGCTGCTTTCTCATGTGGAAGTCTGTTTAATGTGAAAACAAGGTGATATCTAATTAGCACACAGGTAAGGAATTAAGAAAATCTTTATTTAAGGGTGAAGATGTTTCTCACAAAATCGTTGCCCCAATGCATCATTGAAATTCAAGCTGGAAAGATGATTTTAATATATCACTTGTACATTTTGTATTGCTCTTCTGGTGACAATGTAGTTTGTTTTTGTCAATTACCCTTTTAATAATAGGGTAAAGAAAATTAAGTGGATTTTTTTAAAGAAAACTATACTGTCAATATACTATTCAAACAAATTAAAATGGTAAAAGTTATTGTACTTCAAGTAAAAATAAAAGAGCAAAAATATCAATCCCAGTTTTGATTACTTAAATTAACAAAAAAAATGCATATAGCAAAGGGTAGTTTCAATCTGCCTACCTCTGGGTTATGGGCCCAGCATGCTTCCATTGCAGTACTCTGCTGCACATGTAAGTGCAAGAGATCCTGAAGCACTCACTCATCATGGGAAAGTACCAATGTGTTTCTTCGTTGGTTGATGGAAGAAACATTTTACAAAAACTCTCCAGATTATTGACTTTTTAAAGTTTTTCTAGGAAACGTTCTAGATGTATGCTTATTAGCCTTTGTCAGTATGTACTTTTTGCGAAGTGTCTCTGTGGCGCAATCGGTTAGTGTGTCCGGCTACTAACTAAAAGGTTGGTGGTTCAATCCCAACCAGGGACGTAATTGACCTTATCAGATTTTGGTGATCTTTAAGTAGACAAGTCAAAATTTCAAACCCCCTGTTATGATGTAGGGTACCTGGCCTTCTCTGATGTAATCAGAGTTAGAATTGATTCAGTGATTTTATAAAAACAGCTAGGAAGCACAATTTAGCAGTGGGTTGCAGAGAAAAAGAAATATGCTGGCAAAAAAAATCCAATTGAGTGATTAAACAGCTCTTCATTTTCTGGCTTTATTTTTATGCTAACAAATTTGTTCTCTGAAAAGTGTCCACAAAGCCAAGTCTCTGATTAACACCTTTGTAGGGATGGTTTTTCACCTATTACTAAATTAAACTTGCTTCATTGGAAAGGCAGCAAGATGCATCCTCATTTCAATGTCTACTGAAATAATACAGGTTGACACCAGGAAACATTAACGCCACTGCATCCTTGCTGCTTTCTCATGTAGAAGTCTGTTTAATGTGAAAACAAGGTGATATCTAATTAGCACACAGGTAAGGAATTAAGAAAATCTTTATTTAAGGGTGAAGATGTTTCTCACAAAATCGTTGCCCCAATGCATCATTGAAATTCAAGCTGGAAATATGATTTTAATATATCACTTGTACATTTTGTATTGCTCTTCTGGTGACAATGTAGTTTGTTTTTGTCAATTACCCTTTTAATAATAGGGTAAAGAAAATTAAGTGGATTTTTTAAAGAAAACTATACTGTCAATATACTATTAAAACAAATTAAAATGGTAAAAGTTATTGTACTTTAAGTAATAATAAAAGAGCAAAAATATCAATCCCAGTTTTGATTACTTAAATTAACAAAAAAAAATGCATATAGCAAAGGATAGTTTCAATCTGCCTACCTCTGGGTTATGGGCCCAGCATGCTTCCATTGCAGTACTCTGCTGCACATGTAAGTGCAAGAGATCCTGAAGCACTCACTCATCATGGGAAAGTACCAATGTGTTTCTTCATTGGTTGATGGAAGAAACATCTTACAAAAACTCTCCAGATTATTGACTTTTTAAAGTTTTTCTAGGAAACGTTCTAGATGTATGCTTATTAGACTTTGTCAGTACGTACTTTTTGCAAAGTGTCTCTGTGGCGCAATCGGTTAGTGTGTCCGGCTACTAACCAAAAGGTTGGTGGTTCAATCCCAACCAGGGATGTAATTGACCTTGTTATCAGATTTTGGTGATCTTTAAGTAGACAAGTCAAAATTTCAAACCCCCTGTTATGGTGTAGGGTACCTGGCCTTCTCTGATGTAATCAGAGTAAGATTTGATTCAGTGATTTTATAAAAACAGCTAGGAAGCACAATTTAGCAGTGGGTTGCAGAGAAAAAGAAATATGCTGCCGAGAAAAAGAAATATGCTGCCAAAAAAAATCCAATTGAGTGATTAAACAGCTCTTCATTTTCTGGCTTTATTTTTATGCTAACAAATTTGTTCTTTGAAAAGTGTCCACAAAGCCAAGTCTCTGATTAACACCTTTGTAGGGATGGTTTTTCACCTATTACTAAATTAAATTTGCTTCATTGGAAAGGCAGCAAGATGCATCCTCATTTCAATGTCTACTGAAATAATACGGGTTGACACCAGGAAACATTAACGCCACTGCATCCTTGCTGCTTTCTCATGTAGAAGTCTGTTTAATGTGAAAACAAGGTGATATCTAATTAGCACACAGGTAAGGAATTAAGAAAATCTTTATTTAAGGGTGAAGATGTTTCTCACAAAATCGTTGCCCCAATGCATCATTGAAATTCAAGCTGGAAAGATGATTTTAATATATCACTTGTACATTTTGTATTGCTCTTCTGGTGACAATGTAGTTTGTTTTTGTCAATTACCCTTTTAATAATAGGGTAAAGAAAATTAAGTGGATTTTTTAAAGAAAACTATACTGTCAATATACTATTAAAACAAATTAAAATGGTAAAAGTTATTGTACTTTAAGTAAAAATAAAAGAGCCAAAATATCAATCCCAGTTTTGATTACTTAAATTAACAAAAAAAAATGCATATAGCAAAGGATAGTTTCAATCTGCCTACCTCTGGGTTATGGGCTCAGCATGCTTCCATTGCAGTACTCTGCTGCACATGTAAGTGCAAGAGATCCTGAAGCACTCAGTCATCATGGGAAAGTACCAATGTGTTTCTTCGTTGGTTGATGGAAGAAACATCTTACAACAACTCTCCAGATTATTGACTTTTTAAAGTTTTTCTAGGAAACGTTCTAGATGTATGCCTTTGTCAGTAGGTACTTTTTGCAAAGTGTCTCTGTGGCGCAATCGGTTAGTGTGTCCAGCTACTAACCAAAAGGTTGGTGGTTCAATCCCACCCAGGGACGTAATTGACCTTGTTATCAGATTTTGGTGATCTTTAAGTAGACAAGTCAAAATTTCAAACCCCCTGTTATGGTGTAGGGTACCTGGCCTTCTCTGATGTAATCAGAGTTAGATTTGATTCATTGATTTTATAAAAACAGCTAGGAAGCACAATTTAGCAGTGGGTTGCAGAGAAAAATAAATATGCTGGCAAAAAAAATCCAATTGAGTGATTAAACAGCTCTTTATTTTCTGGCTTTATTTTTATGCTAACAAATTTGTTCTCTGAAAAGTGTCCACAAAGCCAAGTCTCTGATTAACACCTTTGTAGGGATGGTTTTTCACCTATTACTAAATTAAACTTGCTTCATTGGAAAGGCAGCAAGATGCATCCTCATTTCAATGTCTACTGAAATAATACAGGTTGACACCAGGAAACATTAACGCCACTGTATCCTTGCTGCTTTCTCATGTGGAAGTCTGTTTAATGTGAAAACAAGGTGATATCTAATTAGCACACAGGTAAGGAATTAAGAAAATCTTTATTTAAGGGTGAAGATGTTTCTCACAAAATCGTTGCCCCAATGCATCATTGAAATTCAAGCTGGAAATATGATTTTAATATATCACTTGTACATTTTGTATTGCTCTTCTGGTGACAATGTAGTTTGTTTTTGTCAATTACCCTTTTAATAATAGGGTAAAGAAAATTAAGTGGATTTTTTAAAGAAAACTATACTGTCAATATACTATTAAAACAAATTAAAATGGTAAAAGTTATTGTACTTTAAGTAATAATAAAAGAGCAAAAATATCAATCCCAGTTTTGATTACTTAAATTAACAAAAAAAAATGCATATAGCAAAGGATAGTTTCAATCTGCCTACCTCTGGGTTATGGGCCCAGCATGCTTCCATTGCAGTACTCTGCTGCACATGTAAGTGCAAGAGATCCTGAAGCACTCACTCATCATGGGAAAGTACCAATGTGTTTCTTCATTGGTTGATGGAAGAAACATCTTACAAAAACTCTCCAGATTATTGACTTTTTAAAGTTTTTCTAGGAAACGTTCTAGATGTATGCTTATTAGCCTTTGTCAGTATGTACTTTTTGCAAAGTGTCTCTGTGGCGCAATCGGTTAGTGTGTCCGGCTACTAACCAAAAGGTTGGTGGTTCAATCCCAACCAGGGACGTAATTGACCTTGTTATCAGATTTTGGTGATCTTTAAGTAGACAAGTCAAAATTTCAAACCCCCTGTTATGGTGTAGGGTACCTGGCCTTCTCTGATGTAATCAGAGTAAGATTTGATTCAGTGATTTTATAAAAACAGCTAGGAAGCACAATTTAGCAGTGGGTTGCAGAGAAAAAGAAATATGCTGCCAAAAAAAATCCAATTGAGTGATTAAACAGCTCTTCATTTTCTGTCTTTATTTTTATGCTAACAAATTTGTTCTTTGAAAAGTGTCCACAAAGCCAAGTCTCTGATTAACACCTTTGTAGGGATGGTTTTTCACCTATTACTAAATTAAACTTGCTTCATTGGAAAGGCAGCAAGATGCATCCTCATTTCAATGTCTACTGAAATAATACAGGTTGACACCAGGAAACATTAACGCCACTGTATCCTTGCTGCTTTCTCATGTGGAAGTCTGTTTAATGTGAAAACAAGGTGATATCTAATTAGCACACAGGTAAGGAATTAAGAAAATCTTTATTTAAGGGTGAAGATGTTTCTCACAAAATCGTTGCCCCAATGCATCATTGAAATTCAAGCTGGAAAGATGATTTTAATATATCACTTGTACATTTTGTATTGCTCTTCTGGTGACAATGTAGTTTGTTTTTGTCAATTACCATTTTAATAATAGGGTAAAGAAAATTAAGTGGATTTTTGAAAGAAAACAATACTGTCAATATACTATTAAAACAAATTAAAATGGTAAAAGTTATTGTACTTTAAGTAAAAATAAAAGAGCCGAAATATCAATCCCAGTTTTGGATTACTTTAATTAACAAAAAAAAAATGCATATAGCAAAGGATAGTTTCAATCTGCCTACCGCTGGGTTATGGGCCCAGCATGCTTCCATTGCTGTACTCTGCTGCACATGTAAGTGCAAGAGATCCTGAAGCACTCACTCATCATGGGAAAGTACCAATGTGTTTCTTCGTTGGTTGATGGAAGAAACATCTTACAAAAACTCTCCAGATTATTGACTTTTTAAAGTTTTTCTAGGAAACGTTTTAGATGAATGCTTATTAGCCTTTGTCAGTATGGACTTTTGCAAAGTGTCTCTGTGGCGCAATCAGTTAGTGTGCACGGCTATTAACCAAAAGGTTGGTGGTTCAATCCCACCCAGGGACGTAATTGACCTTGTTATCAGATTTTGGTGATCTTTAAGTAGACAAGTCAAAATTTCAAACCCCCTCTTATGGTGTAGGGTACCTGGCCTTCTCTGATGTAATCAGATTTGATTCAGTGATTTTATAAAAACAGCTAGGAAGCACAATTTAGCAGTGGGTTGAAGAGAAAAAGAAATATGCTGGCAAAAGAATCCAATTGGGAGATTAAACAGCTCTTTATTTTCTGGCTTTATTTTTATGCTAACAAATTTGTTCTCTGAAAAGTGTCCACAAAGCCAAGTCTCTGATTAACACCTTTGTAGGGATGGTTTTTCACCTATTACTAAATTAAACTTGCTTCATTGGAAAGGCAGCAAGATGCATCCTCATTTCAATGTCTACTGAAATAATACAGGTTGACACCAGGAAACATTAACGCCACTGCATCCTTGCTGCTTTCTCATGTGGAAGTCTGTTTAATGTGAAAACAAGGTGATATCTAATTAGCACACAGGTAAGGAATTAAGAAAATCTTTATTTAAGGGTGAAGATGTTTCTCACAAAATCGTTGCCCCAATGCATCATTGAAATTCAAGCTGGAAAGATGATTTTAATATATCACTTGTACATTTTGTATTGCTCTTCTGGTGACAATGTAGTTTGTTTTTGTCAATTACCCTTTTAATAATAGGGTAAAGAAAATTAAGTGGATTTTTTAAAGAAAACTATACTGTCAATATACTATTAAAACAAATTAAAATGGTAAAAGTTATTGTACTTTAAGTAAAAATAAAAGAGCAAAAATATCAATCCCAGTTTTGATTACTTAAATTAACAAAAAAAAATGCATATAGCAAAGGATAGTTTCAATCTGCCTACCTCTGGGTTATGGGCCCAGCATGCTTCCATTGCAGTACTCTGCTGCACATGTAAGTGCAAGAGATCCTGAAGCACTCACTCATCATGGGAAAGTACCAATGTGTTTCTTCGTTGGTGGATGGAAGAAACATCTTACAAAAACTCTCCAGATTATTGACTTTTTAAAGTTTTTCTAGGAAACGTTTTAGATGAATGCTTATTAGCCTTTGTCAGTATGTACTTTTGCAAAGTGTCTCTGTGGCGCAATCAGTTAGTGTGTACGGCTATAAACCAAAAGGTTGGTGGTTCAATCCCACCCAGGGATGTAATTGACCTTGTTATCAGATTTTGGTGATCTTTAAGTAGACAAGTCAAAATTTCAAACCCCCTCTTATGGTGTAGGGTACCTGGCCTTCTCTGATGTAATCAGAGTTAGATTTGATTCAGTGATTTTATAAAAACAGCTAGGTAGCACAATTTAGCAGTGGGTTGCAGAGAAAAAGAAATATGCTGGCAAAAAAATCCAATTGAGTGATTAAACAGCTCTTCATTTTCTGGCTTTATTTTTATGCTAACAAATTTGTTCTCTGAAAAGTGTCCACAAAGCCAAGTCTCTGATTAACACCTTTGTAGGGATGGTTTTTCACCTATTACTAAATTAAATTTGCTTCATTGGAAAGGCAGCAAGATGCATCCTCATTTCAATGTCTACTGAAATAATACGGGTTGACACCACGAAACATTAACGCCACTGCATCCTTGCTGCTTTCTCATGTGGAAGTCTGTTTAATGTGAAAACAAGGTGATATCTAATTAGCACACAGGTAAGGAATTAAGAAAATCTTTATTTAAGGGTGAAGATGTTGCTAACAAAATCGTTGCCCCAATGCATCATTGAAATTCAAGCTGGAAAGATGATTTTAATATATCACGTGTACATTTTGTATTGCTCTTCTGGTGACAATGTAGTTTGTTTTTGTCAATTACCATTTTAATAATAGGGTAAAGAAAATTAAGTGGATTTTTGAAAGAAAACAATACTGTCAATATACTATTAAAACAAATTAAAATGGTAAAAGTTATTGTACTTTAAGTAAAAATAAAAGAACCAAAATATCAATCCCAGTTTTGGATTACTTTAATTAACAAAAAAAAATGCATATAGCAGAGGATAGTTTCAATCTGCCTACCTCTGGGTTATGGGCCCAGCATGCTTCCATTGCAGTACTCTGCTGCACATGTAAGTGCAAGAGAACCTGAAGCACTCACTCATCATGGAAAAGTACCAATGTGTTTCTTCGTTGGTTGATGGAAGAAACATCTTACAAAAACTCTCCAGATTATTGACTTTTTAAAGTTTTTCTAGGAAACGTTCTAGATAAATGCTTATTAGCCTTTGTCAGTATGTACTTTTTGCAAAGTGTCTCTGTGGCGCAATCGGTTAGTGTGTTCGGCTATTAACCAAAAGGTTGGTGGTTCAATCCCACCCAGGGACGTAATTGACCTTGTGATCAGATTTTCCAGCGTGTTTTGTTTGCGCCTTTGCAAATGTCTTACATCGACAAACTTATTTAGTACTATTTTGCAAATAGGGTTAAATTGTTGCAACATTGTGTTCCCTAATTGCTTGATTTTTTAAATGCAACAATTGATAAAGACACCTGATAACTGCTCTGTGGAGTCTTATTTTGCGTCTACTTCTTATCTACATTTAATTCCCTACCTCTAATCAAGGCATTTTTAAATGCTGGGGTCTGCCAGGACGTGAGGCCTACCTAGACTTTAGATCTGAATTTGAATGTACTTGTGAACTAACTTAATTTCCTACTTCTAAATTCATTCCTAAATTCACTACTTACATGAATCCTGTAGTTGGGCATTTTGGGACTTCGATTGTGGGCATTGTTTTGTGTCCAGACCAGCAGCAGGTGGTGTGCATTTGCTGGAAAGGCATCGAAGACCTCCGATATGCTGCATCTCCTGATGTGTGTCTACCTCAAGTGACTGTCAGCAAATGCCTGCTAGATACCCCATTCCAAGCTGATTGTGACATCACGGAACATGCATCATAGAACAGGCATGCTAGAACATGGGTCTTCAACCTGCGACCCTCCAGCTGCTGTGGAACTACACATCCCAGCATGCCCTGCCTCAGTTTTAGCATACCTTAATAGCAAAACTGTGGCAGGGCATGCTGGGATGTGTAGTTTCACAGCAGCTGGAGGGCCACAGGATGAAGACCCATGTGCTAGAGCCAAGCCGCAGGTACATTGAATGCTAGCAAGCTGAATGTTTAAATCCTTTTTGTTCCGCAGCATTCCAATGCGGAAGATTCCATGGAACCAGAGATTATTCCATTGAGAAGGACATGCTGCCTGGATGACTGCACTGTGCAAATTAAGTCACGGAGCCAGTTGGCTTGTGGGTGGCTCTGGTGACTGGGTGGTTGGGTGGGCGGTGTGTCGGAGGTGGAGCACATGCAAATGAATGTGTATCATCCAGCTAGTGAGAGTGAAAACTCATGCAGGAGTGTGCCTGCTTGTCAGTGGGTTATGCACCTTGCCAGACGTCAAATCTACATGGAGCAGCTGGAGGGGACAAGAGCAGGTTTGCAAAATATAGATAGAAGAGCATATATGCTGGCACATTCTCCATGATTGTGTCAGCTTATGTTTTGGTGCACTGCACTTTCCTCCACTAAGTTTTAGCTATTTTGGTTAAACGCAAGTGTAGTTGCTTCTCGCCCTTTTGGCTGTGATCTTGTATCGTGGTTGAAGAGTCTGCTGGAGGGATTGTTTTCTTCATTGGCGAGAGACTGAAGATATTCCAGGATGGAAGGCTTGGGAACACTATCCGTTTTTAAGTTGTGGAAGAGTTGAAAGACCGGATTGGACTACATTCTATAGTAAAGGATATCTTTGTATTTATTGATCCTCCCTTTATATGTGTCTGTCTTTCAATAAAGCTTCGGGCTTGTGATTCCCTCACCCTCTTACACTCCACACCCATAGCCTTATTAACTGTTGTATTATTGTATTCCATTGAGAAGGACATGCTGCCTGGATGACTACACTGTGCAAATTAAATCACGGAGCCAGTTGGCTTGTGGGTGGCTCTGGTCACTGGGTGGTTGGGTGGGTGGTGTGTCGGAGGTGGAGCACATGCAAATGATTGTGTATCATCCAGCTAGTGAGAGAGAAAACTCATGCAGGAGTGTGCCTGCTTGTCAGTGGGTTATGCACCTTTCCAGACGTCAAATCTACATGGAGCAGCTGGAGAGGACAAGAGCAGGTTTGCAAAATATAGACAGAAGAGCTCTCCAGCCTAGTTTGCTGTCTGTTTCCACTTCTCTTTTCTTGAGCCGCTCCCTTCTATGCCCTTGCGCACTATCCTGACTTCTCCCATCTGCTTACATTGTGCCTTCCAACGCACAATGCGAACTACAGGTAGTGCTGCAGGGCCCACACCCTTTTACTTGCCATACAGAGCAGCTCTGGAGCTGTTACAGTGCCCAGCTTCTGCAAGAAATCAGCTTGAATGCTTCAGGGGCTGGGGCATAGCCAACATGAGCCCCACACCGAAGGAGGGTGGAGGTGTTTAATGCGAACTAGGGGTCATCCAAGCGCCACAAAAGGCCGCCATGCCCTGCATGCCCCTTTTCTCTTTTCATATGCAGACGAGGGTTGAAGCCAACTTTGACCCACTGCTTGGATGACATCACCATATGCAAATCCATCTGCTGCAGGCCTTCCCCCAGGAATGCTTGCACTAGTTGTTGCATTTGGTTTGTTGTTTGGGGGTGCTTCAGTATTAGGCAGCCTTCTGCCCTCCCATGTTCATCTGAAAATATGTGTTCTCCCTGCAGTTGTTGTCCCCAGATGAGAGTTCCCTTGTGCTGCCTCAGTTGAATCTTCTTTACTTGACAGAGATGTGCCTGAGCAGCGGCCCTCCCTAGCCCTATCCCAAATCATACTTATTTTGCATAGGAGATATCATGGTAATGAAGACTGTTATCCCAGGGTGAGGTTCATTCATTGCATTCTGGGTATGCTGACCCCTGTGATTTCCCCAAATGTGGGAAACTCGACTTCATTATTTGTGGTAGAGGGGGACTGTGTTTGTGCTTTCCTCTGGTCAGCTCTGGAAAAAGTCAGATTTATTTGTCTCAGATCTTCCTCTAGCCTTGTTCTTCTTTCGAGAGTTCCCTTGTGCTGACTCAGTTGGATCTCCTTCACTTGACAGGGAAGTGCCCGAGCAGCGACCCTACCCAGCTCTAGCCCAACTCCTACTTACCTGCCAGGTGAGATACTATGATCATGAAGGTGCTTCTCCCAGGGCAAGGCTCACCCATTGCACTCTGGGTGTGCTGCTCTTGCGATTTCCCCAAATGTGGGAAACTTGACTGCATAATTTGTGTTTCCCCTGGTCGGCTCTCGTATAATTCAGATCTCTTTGTCTCAGGTCTCTCTCCAGCCTAGTTTGCTGTCTGTTTCCACTTCTCTTTTCTTGAGCCGCTCCCTTCTATGCCCTTGTGCACTATCCCAGGATAATTATTGTAGCTGGTCTGCGGGTAACAGCTCTCAGATCCACTTCTAGAAAAAATGCAACAATGTAATTTGAGTGACAAACTGCAGAGATGAACCCTTTCTGTGACTGCTGCACAGGGATCACACAAACTCTATTCATAGGGCTGACTTCACTTAGGGGAGATGTTCTCGCCCCGCAAAGAAGTGCGAGTATATACCGCACTTACGGTACCATTGGATTTACAGATATTTTCTTGCAATACACTATGGGGGTCATTCTGAGTTGATTGCTCGCTAGCAGTTTTTAGCAGCCTTAAAACGGTGGAGTTAACATATCTCACGTGGAAGGTGGTCATGTTATTAGCCTTGGCTTCGGCTAGGCGAGTGTCGGAATTAGCGGCTTTGTCACATAAAAGCCCATATTTGGTGTTCCATGTGGATAGAGCGGAATTGCGGACCCATCCTCAATTCCTACCAAAAGTGGTCTCATCTTTTCATATGAACCAACCTATTGTGGTGCCTTTGGCTACGCGTGACTTGGAGGATTCCGAGTTACTTGATGTGGTCAGGGCTTTGAAAATTTACGTGGCCAGGACGGCTAGAGTCAGGAAAACTGAAGCGCTGTTTGTCCTGTATGCAACCAACAAGATTGGTGCCCCTGCTTCAAAGCAGGCTATTGCTCGCTGGATTTGTAACACGATTCAGCAAGCGCATTCTATGGCTGGATTGCAGTTACCGAAATCGGTCTAGGCCCATTCCACGAGGAAAGTGGGCTCTTCTTGGGCGGCTGCCCGAGGGGTCTCGGCACTACAGCTGTGTCAAGCTGCTACTTGGTCAGGTTCAAACACCTTTTCAAAATACTATAAGTTTGATACCCTGGCTGAGGAGGAACTCATGTTTGCTCAATCGGTGCTGCAGAGTCATCCGCACTCTCCCGCCCGTTTTGGAGCTTTGGTATAATCCCCATGTTCCTTACGGAGTCCCCAGCATCCTCTAGGACGTTAGAGAAAATAAGATTTTAAACCTACCGGTAAATCTTTTTCTCGTAGTCCGTAGAGGATGCTGGGCGCCCGTCCCAACTGCGGACTACTTCTGCAATACTTGTATATAGTTATTGCTTCAATAAGGGTTATGTTATAGTTGCATCGGTCCTGCACTGATGCTGCAGTATGTTGTTTTTTCGTACTTATAACTGGGTAGTTTATCACAAGTTATACGGTGTGATTGGTGTGGCTGGTATGAATCTTGCCCTGGATTAACAAAATCCTTTCCTCATACTGTCAGTCTCCTCTGGGCACAGTTTCTCTAACTGTGGCATAGAGGCGCATAGAGGGAGGAGCCAGTCCACACCCAGAACTAAAGTCTTTCTTAAAGTGCCCATGTCTCCTGCGGAGCCCGTCTATCCCCATGGTCCTTACGGAGTCCCCAGCACCCTCTACGGACTACGAGAAAAAGATTTACCGTAGGTTTAAAATCTTATTTTCTACTTTATTCTTTTCTATCCTAGTTTATTACGACCAACTCTCATCCAAGGAGTTTGATATTCTACTACCTGCATGCAATTTAAATTGCTTAAATTGTTTATATGGTTGATTTGTCCTTCACAACCCATAATCTGCAACTTGGATGTACTTGTGTCATTGAAAATCTTATAATAAAAATGTTTATATATTGAAAAAAAAAGTTATAAGACATATGCATTCAATATTTGAAGAAACAAAATAAAATAAAGCTATGTATTGGGTTTCACTAACAAGCACATTGGAAGACTTGACTACTGTTAAAAGACATGTATTACATGGTATAGAGCCACAAACCACAATGTAGTAAAATAAAAACAAACTTACATGTGTATCAAACCTATGTGAGGCTTACATTGATAGTGCAAGATCAACACTCTATCAACTGTGCAAACTAGACTGCACATAAATGCCATAAAATTTATCTGAGATTTTAGTAAATAAGGCCCGTTGCTGTCCGGGTCACACAGCCGTCACGCCCCGCCCCCATACGGTCCGGTCATGTCTGCGTTGTCCTGACTGTGCCCCCAAAATGGCGGCACAACGCCGCTGGCCCGACTCCTCCTGTCCAGTGACCGCCTCTGCCTGTCAATCAGGCAGAGGCGCTCACAGGGCAGAGATGCTGATCGCATCCTGGCATGTGCCGGTGCACTGTGGCACCAGCACACACGCACTTCAGACCTGATCTCCTGTTGTGTGAATATGCACAGCAGGGATCAGGTCTTAATTAGGCCCTATATACAGCTGTCAGTGAAGCAGTAATGTGCTGATGTCAGTGAAGCAGTGATGTGCTGCTGTCAGCGAGGCAGTGATGTGCTGCTGTCAGCGAGGCAGGGATGTGCTGCTATAAGTGAGGCAGGGATGTGCTGCCGTCAATGAGGCAGGGATGTGCTGCCGTCAATGTTGCAGGGATGTGTTGCTGTCAACGTTGCAGGGATGTGCTGCTGTCAGTGAAGCAGGAATGTGCTGCTGCAGTGAGGCAGAGATATGCTGCCCACTATCTCCCTATCACCCCTGCCTGAGTCACACACTTTCCCTGTCACCCCTGCCTCAGTTACCCACTATCTCCCAGTCACCGCTGCCTCAGTCAACCACTATACCTGCGACCCCTGCCTCAGTCACCCACTATCCCTGTCACCCCTGCCTCAGTCACCCACTGTCACCCTATCACCCCTGCTTCAGTCACCCACTATCCCTGTCAACCCTGCCTCAGTCTCTTACTGTCCCTGTCACCCCTGCCACAGTCATCCACTATCTCCCTATCATCCCTGCCTTATTCATTTATTATCCCTGTCACCCACTTTCTTCCCATACTTACCTAACCCCTTCCTATCACCCCTCCCTCAGTAACCCACTATCTCCCTGTCACCCCTGCCTCAGTCAACCACTATCACTGTCACCCCTGCATCAGTCACCCACTATCTCCCAGTCACCCCGGCTTCAGTCACCCACTATCTCCCACTCATACATGCTTCAGTCACCCACTATCTCCCAGTCATCCCTGCCTCAGTCACCTACTGACACCAGTGCAGATATTTCTGCTGCAGCCTCTCCACTCTCCAGCGTGAACGTCCTGACGACTGAGGAAATCCGCTTCCCAGTTGAGGACTCCGGGAATGAACACTGCCGATATTGCTGGCAGATGACGTTCTACCCAACTGAGGATTTTTGATACTTCCAGCTTTGCCATGCAGTTTCGAGTGCCGACTTGATGATTTGTGTACACTACCGTGGTGGCGTTGTCCGATTGTACTTGAACAGGCCTGTTCTGTACTAGAGGCAGGGCCAGTATCAATGAATTGAACACTGCCCACAATTCCAGAATGTTTATCGGGAGGAGAGATTCCTCCCTGGTCCACCGATGGTGAAGGGTCGTCATCACGGCCATGACCTTGGTGAATTTCTGAGGTGCCGTGGCCAAACCAGAAGGCAGGACCTGAAATCCAAAAACTAACCAGGCACAACACTGCTTAGCTTCCAACATCAGATGAGATTGGACATATCCAGTGTGATGCGGCTGTAGATGATTTTTGCTGTTTCTAACTTCTACATCAATGAATAAGTTTCAAAATAGAATGCATCAAGAGAACGGTGTTGGTAGTATAAAACTACCTACAGCACCTGGTATTCCTAGGTGGTCTCACATCCAAGAACAAACCAGGCCTAAGATCAGGTGATATTGGGCATATACAGTGTGGTGTGGCTGTAGATGAGCTTAGTGGTTTCTGTTAGAGTTCTTCTACTTCTAACTACTAGTACATAAATGAATAAGCGGCCGATTTATTAAACCCGGTGAAATTATAATTTGCATGGTGATAAAGTACCAGCCAATCAGCTCCTAATTGCCATGTCACAGGCTGGGTTTGAAAAATGACAGTTAGGAGCTGACTGGCTGGTACTTTATCACCTTGCACTTTATCAGTTCACCATCAGTTAATAGATCTGCCCCAATGTTTCAAAATGGAATGCATCAAGAGAACGGTGTTGGTATTGTAAAAATACACACAGCTCCTGGTATTTCCTGGTGGTCTCCCATCCAAGTACTAAAACCAGGACCAATACTGCTCAGCTTCCATGATCAGGAGAGATTGGGCAAATCCAGTGTGCTGTGGCTGTAGATGAGCTGGTGGTTTCTGTTAGAGCTTTTCTACTTCTAACTTCTGGTACATAAAAGAATACGTGTAAAAATTAAATGTACCAAGAAAAGGGTGTTGGTAGTTTAAAAACACCTAAAGAATCTGATAATACATGGATGGGAGACTGCTTGGTAGTAACAAAGTCCAATACTGCTTTGCTTCAAAGATCAAATGAGATTGGGCATATCCAGTGTGGTGTGGCTTTAGATAAGCTTTGTGGTTTCTGTTAGAGCTCTTCTACTTCTAACTACTGGTACATGGGCCCTCATTCCGAGTTGATCGCTCGGTAATTTTCATCGCATCGCAGTGAAATTCCGCTTAGTACGCATGCGCAATATTCGCACTGCGACTGCGCCAAGTAATTTAACAATGAAGATAGTATTTTTACTCACGGCTTTTTCTTCGCTCCGGCGATCGTAGTGTGATTGACAGGAAATGGGTGTTACTGGGCGGAAACACAGCGTTTTATGGGCGTGTGGATCAAAACGCTACCATTTCCGGAAAAAACGCAGGAGTGGCCGGAGAAACGGGGGAGTGTCTGGGCGAACGCTGGGTGTGTTTGTGACGTCAAACCAGGAACGACAAGCACTGAACTGATCGCAGATGCCGAGTAAGTCTGAAGCTACTCTGAAACTGCTAAGTAGTTTGTAATCGCAATATTGCGAATACATCGTTCGCAATTTTAAGAAGCTAAGATTCACTCCCAGTAGGCGGCGGCTTAGCGTGTGTAACTCTGCTAAAATCGCCTTGCGAGCGATCAACTCGGAATGAGGGCCATTAATGAATATGTATAAGGTTGTAGTTTATCCAATATGCCTTTACTACCTTACCTTACCTCCCCCCCCCTCCCCTCCCCTCCTTATTACTTCCTTTGTTCTCTCCTCCTCGTGTGTGCGTTATTTGTTTTCTCATACGTCCTAGAGGATGCTGGGATCACATTAAGAACCATGGGGTATAGACGGGATCCGCAGGAGACATGGGCACTTTAAGACTTTCAAAGGGTGTGAACTGTCTCCTCCCTCTATGCCCCTCCTCCAGACTCCAGTTTTAGAATTGTGCCCAGTGAGACTGGATGCACTACAGGGGAGCTCTACTGAGTTTCTCTGAAAAGACTTATGTTAGTTTTTCTTATTTTCAGGGAGGCTGCTGGCAACAGTCTCCCTGCTTCGTGGGACTTAGGGGAGAGAAGTATGACCAACTTCTAGTGAGTTCAATGGCTCTACTTCTGGCTGACAGGACACCATTAGCTCCTGAGGGTGCTGATCGCTGGGTACGCCTAGATGCCCACTCCCGTAGCCTGCCGTCACCCCCTTACAGAGCCAGAAGTCAGAAGACAGGCGAGTAGCAGAAGAACAGATGGCATTCTGAGGTACCACGCAGCGAGCGGAATGCTGTGCGCCATGCTCCCACACAAACACAGGCACTGCAGGGTGCAGGGCGTGGGGGGGGGCACCCTGGGCAGCATAAATTCCTCACAAAAGGCTGGCAAAAGTGGACATTAGTACCTGAGCACTGTCCTTACCCCACCAGCGTAATTAATTATTTGTTTCTGAGCGGGACAGAAGCGTGCCATTACAGCGGCGGGGCTTCTTCCTCACCTCACCAGCACATCTATAGAGCGTTACAAGTCTATCACTATAGAGTTTATTATTTCCCAGACTGTGTACTTTTGACGCTGGGTTGTGAGCTGAAAAATCCCATTTGTCCCTCTGACAGATTTACTGTAGGTCTATCCCCCATAAGCCTATGTGTCTGTGGGTACTTGGTACATGTGTGTCAACATGTCGGTGGCTGAATGTTTTTCCCAAGAGGAAACTATATTAGGAATGCAGACATATGATGGTGGCCCTGTTGGCACCACCAATAACTGACTGGGTGAAAGTTTCAGTAATATCAGAGTGAGGTTGGATAAATCTGTGTCCCAGACACAGACGTAGAGAAAAGATGTGATGTTCATGGCTATGCTTCTTTTGCCTCAGGCCCAGCAAAAATGTTATTTTGCCCAGTTACTACACACTGATACTGACTCGGATACTGATTCCTATGTCGACCATAATATTTCCTGATTAGATCCAATATTGGCAAGGAGCATTCAGTACATGATTGTGGATATTAAGGACATATTAACATCACCGAGGACCCTGCTGTTCCTGACAAAGGGGTCTATATGTATGTATATATAGATATATAATGAAAGCTGATGTAACGTTCCTCCATCTCTGTTTGAGAAAGTCTGGGCCAGCTCGACAAGATGGTTTCAAATCCCCAAAAGGTTTCCGGTTGTTTATTCATTTCCTGCCGCGGACAGAATAAAGTGGGAGTCACCCCCTGTTCTGCACGGGGCCCTGTCACAAATCCAGCGGATCGTATGCAGGAAGCTACATTATTTCTAGTTATGTAACCACGGGTACATTACTTAGACCTGCCATTACATGCGCATGGGTGAGTAGTAGTATTCAAGAATTGGTCGAATACCTTGTCATCCGATATAGATATCCTGGAGACATGGGATGCTCCTTACGTTGGATCATATCAAGGACACTGCAGCATACTTACGACTGCAAGGGATATAGGACTCTTGAGTTCACGGGCCAATTTCATGGCAGTCTCGGATAGGAGGGCATTGTGGATTCACCAAGGGAATGCTGATGCTGACTCCAAGAAGAAAGGGAGTCTCTTCCCTATGAAGGTGAAGCCTTGTTTGGCGACGGCCTAGTTAATTTGATCTCGGCAGCTCCCGCAGGTAAGTCAACCTTCTTGCCCTATGTTCCCTCTCAACGGATGAAGACGCATCATTATCTAACGCAGTCATTTTGGCCCAATAGATATGCAAGAAGTTAAGATTCTCCTTTCTTTGCAGGTAGAGGAAGGAGAAGAGGGAAGAGGTCTGTAGCCTCTTCAAGATCGCAGGAGCAGAGATCGTCCTCTGCTTCTGCCAAATCCACTGCATGACGCTGGGGCTCTCTTGCAGGAGCCCGCACCAGTGGGGGCACGTCTAAAACACTTCAGTCAGTTCTGGATTAATTTGGACCTGGACTCGTGGGTTTTACAAATAGTGTCCCAAGGGTACAAACTGGGGTTTCAAGACGTTCCCCCTCACCGATTGTTCAAATCGGCCTTAGTCAGCAGGGAGAAGGCTTTTATTCAAGCCTCTTCGCGGTCCCGAAGCCGGACGGCTCAGTCAGACCAATCTGAAATCCCTCAATTTCTACCTAAAGAAATTCAATTTCAAGATGGAATCTCTCAGGGTAGGGATCTCCAGTCCGGAGGAAGGAGATTTCATGGTTTTGGTAAACATAAGGATGCCTACTTACATGTTCCCGTTTAGCCACTGCATCAAGCTACCTGAGGTTTGCAATTCAGGATTGTCATTACCAATTTCAGACGTTGCCGTTTGGTCTGTCCACGGCTCCGAGGATTTTCACCAGGGTGATGGCGGAAATGATGGTTCTCCTTCGCAAGCAAGGAGTCACATTTATCCCGTACTTGGATGATCTCTTGATAAAGGCGAGATCCAGGGACCAGTTGTTGCAAAACATTGCACTCTCCCTGACAGTTCTTCAACAACATGGTTGGCTCCTAAACTTGCCAAAATCGCAGTTGGTCCCAATGACGCGGTTGTTGTTTTTGGGAGTGATACTGGACACAGAAGAGGTTTTCTTCCAGTGGAAAGGCTATGGAGATCCAGAGTCTGGTCAAACAAATTCTGAAACCAGCAAGAGTGTTAATCCATCAATGCATTCGGTTGCTGGGGAAGATGGTTGCGGCCTACGAGGCCATTCAGTTTGGCAGGTTCCATGCTAGAGTGTTCCAGTGGGACCTGTTGGACAAGTGGTCCGGATCCCACCTACACATGCACCGGAGGATAATCCTGTCTTCCAAGACCAGAATATCACTCCATTGGCGGCTGCACAGTTCTCACCTCCTAGAGGGGCGATGGTTCGGGATCCAGGACTGGATCCTAGGGACCACGGATGCAACCCTCCGAGGCTGGGGAGCAGTCACAAAGGGGGAAAACATCCAAGGAAGAATGTCAAGTCGGGAAAGTTGTCTTCACATAAATGTTCTGGAGTTAAGGGCCATTTAACAACTGCAGACACAGAACGCACTGGGACGGGTGCCCAGCATCTTCTACGGACTAAGAGAAAAGGATTTACCGGTAGGTATTAAAATCCTATTTTCTCTAACGTCCTAGAGGATGCTGGGGACTCCGTAAGGACCATGGGGATAGACGGGCTCCGCAGGAGACATGGGCACTTTAAGAAAGACTTTAGTTCTGGGTGTGCAGTGGCTCCTCCCTCTATGCCCCTTCTCCATACCTCAGTTTGATACTGTGCCCAGTGGAAACTGGGTGCTTTTCAGGAGCTCTCCTGAGCTTTCTGACAGAAAGTATTTTGTAAGGTTTTTAATTTTCAGGGAGCACTGCTGGCAACAGACACCCTGCATCAAGGGACTGAGGGGAGAGAAGCAGCCCTACTCTCTGAGTTGCAAGGTCCTGCTTCTTAGGCTACTGGACACCATTAGCTCCAGAGGGATTGGTACGCAGGATCTCACCCTCGCCGTCCGTCCCAGAGCCGCGCCGCCGTCCCCCTCGCAGAGCCGGAAGATAGAAGCCGGGTGAGTATGAGAAGAAAAGAAAGACTTCAGCGGCGGCAGAAGATTTCATGATCTTCACTGAAGTAACGCACAGCACTGCAGCTGTGCGCCATTGCTCCCATACACCTCATATACTCTGGTCACTGTAAGGGTGCAGGGCGCAGGGGGGGCGCCCTGGGCAGCAATATAAACCTCTTTTTGCCAAAAATATAACAAATATACAGCTGGGCACTGTATATATGTATGAGCCCCCGCCAATTTTACAGTTTAAGCGGGACAGAAGCCCGCCGCCGAGGGGGCGGGGCTTCTCCCTCAGTACTCACCAGCGCCATTTTTTCTCCACAGTACCGCTGAGGAAGCTCCCCAGACTCTCCCCTGCTGAAACCACGGTAGACAAGAGGGTTGAAAAGAGGGGGGGGGGCACATAATTCGGCGCAAATTACATACAGCAGCACCACTGAGCAAACATTAAGTTACTGTGTTATTCCTGGGTTATATAGCGCTGGGGTGTGTGCTCATGTGCTGGCATACTCTCTCTCTATGTCTCTCCAAAGGGCCTTGTGGGGAAACTGTCTTCAGAAAAAGCATTCCCTGTGTGTGTGGTGTGTCGGTACACGTGTGTCGACATGTCTGAGGAAGAAGGCTATATTAGATAGGAGCGGGAGCAAATTAATGTGGTGTCTCCGCCGACAGCTGATTGGATGGATATGTGGAATGTTTTAAATGCTAGTGTAAACTAGTGATGAGCGGGTTCGGTTTCTCGGAATCCGAACCCGCCGAACTTCAGCTTTTTTTACACGGGGCCGAGCAGGCTCGGATCCTCCCGCCTTGCTCGGTTAACCCGAGCGCGCCCGAACGTCATCATCCCGCTGTCGGATTCTCGCGAGCCTCGGATTCTATCGCGAGACTCGGATTCTATATAAGGAGCCGCACGTCGCCGCCATTTTCACACGTGCATTGAGATTGATAGGGAGAGGACGTGGCTGGCGTCCTCTCCGTTTATAGAGAAGAGAGTAGAGAGTTAGAGACACTATTTAGTATTTACTAATTTTGGGGAGCATATTAGGACTGGAGTACTACTACTTGCTGATAGTGTGACCAGTGACCATTGACCACCAGTTTAATTAATCCGTTCTCTGCCTGAAAAAAAACGATACACAGTGTGACACAGTCACATACCATATCTGTGCTCAGCCTCAGTGTGCTGCATCATCATATGTAATACAGGTTGAGTATCCCTTATCCAAAATGCTTGGGACCAGAGGTATTTTGGATATCGGATTTTTCCGTATTTTGGAATAATTAGATACCATAATGAGATATCATGGTGATGGGACCTAAATCTAAGCACAGAATGCATTTATGTATCATATACACCTTATACAAACAGCCTGAAGGTAATTTTAGCCAATATTTTTTATAACTTTGTGCATTAAACAAAGTGTGTGTACATACACACAATTCATTTATGTTTCATATACACCTTATATACACAGCCTGAAGGTCATTTAATACAATATTATTAATAACTTTGTGTATTAAACAAAGTTTGTGTACATTGAGCCATCAAAAAACAAAGATTTCACTATCTCAGTCTCACTCAAAAAAGTCCGTATTTCGGAATATTCCGTATTTCGGAATATATGGATATGGGATACTCAACCTGTACTGTATATCTGACTGTGCTGAGTGCTCACTGCTCACACAGCTTAATTGTGGGGGAGACTGGGGAGCAGTTAGAGCAGGAGTACATAAATAATATATTTTAAGTACAGTGCACACTTTTGCTGCCAGAGTGCCACACTGCCAGTGTGACTGACCAGTGACCACACTGACCACCAGTATATTGTGATTGCCTGCTTAGGACGGAGTACTACTTGCTGATAGTGTGACCAGTGACCAGTGACCACCACCAGTTTAATTAATCCGTTCTCTGCCTGAAAAAAAACGATACACAGTGTGACACAGTCACATACCATATCTGTGCTCAGCCCAGTGTGCTGCATCATATGTAATACTGTATATCATTATCTGACTGTGCTGAGTGCTCACTGCTCACACAGCTTAATTGTGGGGGAGACTGGCGAGAAGTTATAGCAGGAGTACATATTTTAAGTACAGTGCACACTTTTGCTGCCAGAGTGCCACTGCCAGTGTGACTGACCAGTGACCACTGACCACCAGTATATTGTGATTGTCTGCTGACCACCAGTATATTGTGATTGTCTGCCTGAAAAAGTTAAACACTCGTCGTGTGGTGTTTTTATAAACGCATTCTGCAGACAGTGTCCAGCAGGTCCGTCATTACATAATATATACCTGTCCGGCTGCAGTACTAGTGTGATATATATATATATATATTAATTTTATCTCATTATCATCCAGTCTATATTAGCAGCAGACACAGTACGGTAGTCCACGGCTGTAGCTACCTCTGTGTCGGCAGTCGCTCGTCCATCCATAATTGTATACCACCTACCCGTGGTTTTTTTTTTTTCTATCTTCTTGATACTAGTAGCTTACTTTAGGAGTCTGCAGTGCTGACAGACAGTGTCCAGCAGGTCCGTCATTACATAATATATACCTGTCCAGCTGCAGTACTAGTGTGATATATATATATATATATTTTAATTTTATCTCATTATCATCCAGTCTATATTAGCAGCAGACACAGTACGGTAGTCCACGGCTGTAGCTACCTCTGTGTCGGCAGTCGCTCGTCCATCCATAATTGTATACCACCTACCCGTGGTTTTTTTTTTTCCTATCTTCTTGATACTAGTAGCTTACTTTAGGAGTCTGCAGTGCTGACAGACAGTGTCCAGCAGGTCCGTCATTACATAATATATACCTGTCCGGCTGCAGTACTAGTCTGATATATATATATATATTTTAATTTTATCTCATTATCATCCAGTCTATATTAGCAGCAGACACAGTACGGTAGTCCACGGCTGTAGCTACCTCTGTGTCGGCAGTCGCTCGTCATCCATAAGTATACTAGTATCCATCCATCTCCATTGTTTACCTGAGGTGCCTTTTAGTTGTGCCTATTAAAATATGGAGAACAAAAATGTTGAGGTTCCAAAAATAGGGAAAGATCAAGATCGACTTCCACCTCGTGCTGAAGCTGCTGCCACTAGTCATGGCCGAGACGATGAAATTCCATCGACGTCGTCTGCCAAGGCCGATGCCCAATGTCATAGTACAGAGCATGTAAAATCCAAAACACCAAATATCAGTAAAAAAAGGACTCAAAAATCTAAAATAAAATTGTCGGAGGAGAAGCGTAAACTTGCCAATATGCCATTTACCACACGGAGTGGCAAGGAACGGCTGAGGCCCTGGCCTATGTTCATGGCTAGTGGTTCAGCTTCACATGAGGATGGAAGCACTCAGCCTCTCGCTAGAAAAATTAAAAGACTCAAGCTGGCAAAAGCACAGCAAAGAACTGTGCGTTCTTCGAAATCCCAAATCCACAAGGAGAGTCCAATTGTGTCGGTTGCGATGCCTGACCTTCCCAACACTGGACGTGAAGAGCATGTGCCTTCCACCATTTGCACGCCCCCTGCAAGTGCTGGAAGGAGCACCCGCAGTCCAGTTCCTGATAGTCAGATTGAAGATGTCAGTGTTGAAGTACACCAGGATGAGGAGGATATGGGTGTTGCTGGCGCTGGGGAGGAAATTGACAAGGAGGATTCTGATGGTGAGGTGGTTTGTTTAAGTCAGGCACCAGGGGAGACACCTGTTGTCCGTGGGAGGAATATGGCCATTGACATGCCTGGTGAAAATACCCAAAAAATCAGCTCTTCGGTGTGGAAGTATTTCAACAGAAATGCGGACAACATTTGTCAAGCCGTGTGTTGCCTTTGTCAAGCTGTAATAAGTAGGGGTAAGGACGTTAACCACCTCGGAACATCCTCCCTTATACGTCACCTGCAGCGCATTCATAATAAGTCAGTGACAAGTTCAAAAACTTTGGGCGACAGCGGAAGCAGTCCACTGACCAGTAAATCCCTTCCTCTTGTAACCAAGCTCACGCAAACCACCCCACCAACTCCCTCAGTGTCAATTTCCTCCTTCCCCAGGAATGCCAATAGTCCTGCAGGCCATGTCACTGGTAATTCTGACGAGTCCTCTCCTGCCTGGGATTCCTCCGATGCATCCTTGCGTGTAACGCCTACTGCTGCTGGCGCTGCTGTTGTTGCTGCTGGGAGTCGATGGTCATCCCAGAGGGGAAGTCGTAAGACCACTTTTACTACTTCCACCAAGCAATTGACTGTCCAACAGTCCTTTGCGAGGAAGATGAAATATCACAGCAGTCATCCTGCTGCAAAGCGGATAACTGAGGCCTTGGCATCCTGGGTGGTGAGAAACGTGGTTCCGGTATCCATCATTACTGCAGAGCCAACTAGAGACTTGTTGGAGGTACTGTGTCCCCGGTACCAAATACCATCTAGGTTCCATTTCTCTAGGCAGGCGATACCGAAAATGTACACAGACCTCAGAAAAAGAGTCACCAGTGTCCTAAAAAATGCAGCTGTACCCAATGTCCACTTAACCACGGACATGTGGACAAGTGGAGCAGGGCAGGGTCAGGACTATATGACTGTGACAGCCCACTGGGTAGATGTATGGACTCCCGCCGCAAGAACAGCAGCGGCGGCACCAGTAGCAGCATCTCGCAAACGCCAACTCTTTCCTAGGCAGGCTACGCTTTGTATCACCGGTTTCCAGAATACGCACACAGCTGAAAACCTCTTACGGCAACTGAGGAAGATCATCGCGGAATGGCTTACCCCAATTGGACTCTCCTGTGGATTTTTGGCATCGGACAACGCCAGCAATATTGTGTGTGCATTAAATCTGGGCAAATTCCAGCACGTCCCATGTTTTGCACATACCTTGAATTTGGTGGTGCAGAATTATTTAAAAAACGACAGGGGCGTGCAAGAGATGCTGTCGGTGGCCAGAAGAATTGCGGGACACTTTCGGCGTACAGGCACCACGTACAGAAGACTGGAGCACCACCAAAAACGCCTGAACCTGCCCTGCCATCATCTGAAGCAAGAAGTGGTAACGAGGTGGAATTCAACCCTCTATATGCTTCAGAGGTTGGAGGAGCAGCAAAAGGCCATTCAAGCCTATACAATTGAGCACGATATAGGAGGTGGAATGCACCTGTCTCAAGCGCAGTGGAGAATGATTTCAACGTTGTGCAAGGTTCTGCTGCCCTTTGAACTTGCCACACGTGAAGTCAGTTCAGACACTGCCAGCCTGAGTCAGGTCATTCCCCTCATCAGGCTTTTGCAGAAGAAGCTGGAGACATTGAAGGAGGAGCTAAGACAGAGCGATTCCACTAGGCATGTGGGACTTGTGGATGGAGCCCTTAATTCGCTTAACAAGGATTCACGGGTGGTCAATCTGTTGAAATCAGAGCACTACATTTTGGCCACCGTGCTCGATCCTAGATTTAAAACCTACCTTGGATCTCTCTTTCCGGCAGACACAAGTCTGCTGGGGTTCAAAGACCTGCTGGTGAGAAAATTGTCAAGTCAAGCGGAACGCGACCTGTCAACATCTCCTCCTTCACATTCTCCCGCAACTGGGGGTGCGAGGAAAAGGCTCAGAATTCCGAGCCCACCTGCTGGCGGTGATGCAGGGCAGTCTGGAGCGACTGCTGATGCTGACATCTGGTCCGGACTGAAGGACCTGCCAACGATTACGGACATGTCGTCTACTGGCACTGCATATGATTCTCTCCCCATTGAAAGAATGGTGGAGGATTATATGAGTGACCGCATCCAAGTAGGCACGTCAGACGGTCCGTACTTATACTGGCAGGAAAAAGAGGCAATTTGGAGGCCCTTGCACAAACTGGCTTTATTCTACCTAAGTTGCCCTCCCACAAGTGTGTACTCCAAAAGAGTGTTTAGTGCCGCCGCTCACCTTGTCAGCAATCGGCGTACGAGGTTACATCCAGAAAATGTGGAGAAGATGATGTTCATTAAAATGAATTATAATCAATTCCTCCGTGGAGACATTGACCAGCAGCAATTGCCTCCACAAAGTACACAGGGAGCTGAGATGGTGGATTCCAGTGGGGACGAATTGATAATCTGTGAGGAGGGGGATGTACACGGTGATATATCGGAGGATGATGATGAGGTGGACATCTTGCCTCTGTAGAGCCAGTTTGTGCAAGGAGAGATTAATTGCTTCTTTTTTGGTGGGGGTCCAAACCAACCCGTCATTTCAGTCACAGTCGTGTGGCAGACCCTGTCACTGAAATGATGGGTTGGTTAAAGTGTGCATGTCCTGTTTATACAACATAAGGGTGGGTGGGAGGGCCCCAAGGACAATTCCATCTTGCACCTCTTTTTTCTTTAATTTTTCTTTGCGTCATGTGCTGTTTGGGGAGTATTGTTTTGAAGGGCCATCCTGCGTGACACTGCAGTGCCACTCCTAGATGGGCCAGGTTTTTGTGTCGGCCACTAGGGTCGCTTAGCTTACTCACACAGCTACCTCATTGCGCCTCTTTTTTTTCTTCTTTGCGTCATGTGCTGTTTGGGGAGTGTTTTTTGAAGGGCCATCCTGCGTGACACTGCAGTGCCACTCCTAGATGGGCCAGGTGTTTTTGTCGGCCACTAGGGTCGCTTAGCTTACTCACGCAGCTACCTCATTGCGCCTCTTTTTTTCTTTGCGTCATGTGCTGTTTGGGGAGTAGTTTTTTGAAGGGCCAGCCTGCGTGACACTGCAGTGCCACTCCTAGATGGGCCAGGTGTTTGTGTCGGCCACTAGGGTCGCTTAGCTTACTCACACAGCTACCTCATTGCGCCTCTTTTTTTCTTTGCGTCATGTGATGTTTGGGGGGTGTTTTTTGGAAGGGCCATCCTGCGTGACACTGCAGTGCCACTCCTAGATGGGCCAGGTGTTTGTGTCGGCCACTTGGGTCATTGAGCTTAGTCACACAGCTACCTCATTGCGCCTCTTTTTTTCTTTGCGTCATGTGCTGTTTGGGGAGTGTTTTTTGGAAGGGCCATCCTGCGTGACACTGCAGTGCCACTCCTAGATGGGCCAGGTGTTTGTGTCGGCCACTTGGGTCGCTTAGCTTTGTCATCCAGCGACCTCGGTGCAAATTTTAGGACTAAAAATAATATTGTGAGGTGTGAGGTGTTCAGAATAGACTGAAAATGAGTGGAAATTATGGTTTTTGAGGTTAATAATACTTTGGGATCAAAATGACCCCCAAATTCTATGATTTAAGCTGTTTTTTAGGGTTTTTTGAAAAAAACACCCGAATCCAAAACACACCCGAATCCGACAAAAAAAATTCGGTGAGGTTTTGCCAAAACGTGTTCGAACCCAAAACACGGCCGCGGAACCGAACCCAAAACCAAAACACAAAATCTGAAAAATTTCAAGTGCACATCCCTAGTGTAAACTCATTGCACAAAAGATTAGACAAGGCTGAAGCTTCGGGACAGTCAGGGTCTCAACCCATGCCTGATCCTATGTCGCAGGGACTGTCAGGGTCTCATAAGCGCCCACTATCCCAGATTGTTGACACAGATACTGACACGGATTCTGACTCCAGTGTCGATTACGATGATGCAAAGTTACAGCCAAAATTGGCAAAATCCATTCGATATATGATTATGGCAATAAAAGATGTTTTGCACATCACAGAGGAACCCCCTGTCCCTGACAAGAGGGTACATATGTACAAGGGAAAGAAGCCTGAGGTAACCATTCCCCCCTCACACGAGCTGAACGAGTTATGTGAAAAAGCTTGGGAATCTCCAGATAAAAGACTGCAGATTTCCAAAAGGATTCTTATGGCGTATCCTTTCCCATCAATGGATAGGTTAAGATGGGAATCCTCCCCTAGGGTGGACAAAGCATTAACACGCTTATCCAAGAAGGTAGCCCTCCCGTCCCAGGATACGGCTACCCTCAAAGAGTCTGCTGACCGCAAACAGGAGATAACCCTGAAGTCCATTTATACACATTCGGGTACCTTACTCAGACCGGCAATTGCGTCGGCCTGGGTGTGTAGTGTTGTAGCAGCATGGACGGATACCTTATCTGAGGGGATTGATACCCTAGATAAGGATACTATTTTATTGACCCTGGGGCATATAAGAGATGCTGTCCTATATATGTGTGTATGCAAAGTACAGGTGGTGCTGCAGGGCTCACACCCTTTTACTTGTCTTGTAGAGCAACTCTGGAGCTGTTACTGGATCCATCTGCTGCAGGCCTTCCCCCAGGAATGCTTGCACTAGTTGTTGCATTTGGTTTGTTGTTTGGGGGTGCTTCAGTATTAGGCAGCCTTCTGCCCTCCCACATTCATCTGAAAATGTGTTCTCCCTGCAGTTGTTGTCCCCAGATGAGAGTTCCCTTGTGCTTCCTCAGTTGAATCTCCTTAACTTGACGGGGGTGTGCCCGAGCAGCCGCCCTCCACAGCCCTATCCCAACACATACTTATCTTGCATATGAGATCTCTTGATCATGAAGATAGTTCTCACAGGGTGAGGTTCATCCATTACATTTTAAAGTAGGAAGGTACAAATTACATATTCGAATTACATATATGTGCTGGATTCAAATGTTTTCTCCCCTTCCTTTCTCAATTGTGCCCATCAGCAGCTATTCTAATGTTGCTGCCAATGGTTGTGACACATTTTTTTCTTCTGTGGGGTACACTGGACTCCACAAGGATTCACATTGGGGTGTAGAGTAGGATCTTGATCTGAGGCACCAACAAGCTCAAAGCTTTTGACTGTTCCCAAGATACTCAGCGCCCCCTCCTCTATAACCTCGCTTCCATGAACAGGGAGCTCAGTTTGTAGTTGGTGCCTTCAGTAGCAGGCCACTTAACAGGGGGCTGCCTCAGGCATCCTATTCTTAGCTATTAGTTTTGACAAGAAAATAAGTACTTTTTTAATAAGAATCTACAAGGGCTGCAGCAGGCTAGGTCTAATAGATATATTTACAGCAGCTCCATCACTCCCAGCGGCACAGTATACTCCCGTGCCCCGGTTGCTGGGTCACTGCAGCGGAGGCTCCGGTTTCTTCCTAAGGTCAGTCACACACACACCGCCCTCCGGGATCACGAGGCCGCTGATGAAAGGGTGGTAAGGGGCTTCTGTGCCCACACTATACCGTGATCCAGCGTGGCTGTAGGGGGCGGGCCGTGTGCGCACTGGCGTGGACACTGATTACTGGGCAGCTGCTCCACTAGCCACCAGGGACAGTTAAGGAGCACGGCTCTGGGGGTTTTTCTCCTATATTAACCCCATTTTGTACTACCCGCAGTGCGTTGTGATAGGTAATAGGGCCTGATTCAGGTTGGATTGCAATCGCAATAAGCAATCCAACTGCAAAATTTGCTAAGAGCATACGCATCCGCCTGCAGATAATGCGATCGCCTCTGCCTGTCAATCGGTGCAGGGGGGGGGGGGGGGGCGAGGGGGGTCAACAACACTCCATTTCCAAGTCGGAGATGGAGCGGTGCGGGGGCAGGGTTTCAATATTGGGTCGGCAACGGAGAAACAGGAGGCGTGGTCAGAGCGGCTGCATGACATCACATGGGCCGGACTCCGCCAGTGGAGCCCCAGCAACATGCAGTAGATTTTGTAGAGGCCGGGGAGGACTTCTGTTCCTGGGAACTAGCTGTGTTGTGCAGCTTTTTTCCTCTGCCCCTACCTCTGGCAAGAAAGGACGCACCTCGCACTTTCTTGTTTCTTTGTGACCGAAAGGACTGCATTTGATAATGCGGAGCTTTCTTATGCTGTGAGGGAACATAAGGTAAAAAAATTGATTTTCCAGCTGTAGCTGTGCGTGTTAATGCTTTGTCCATCCTAGGGGAGGATTCCCATCGTAACCTATCCGTTGATGGGAAAGGATACGCCATAAGAATCTTTTTGGAAATCTGCAGTCTTTTATCTGGAGATTCCCAAGCTTTTTCACATAACTCGTTCAGCTCGTGTGAGGGGGGAAAGGTTACCTCAGGCTTCTTTCCCTTGTACATATGTACCCTCTTGTCAGGGACAGGGGGTTCCTCTGTGATGTGCAAAACATCTTTTATTGCCATAATCCTATATCGAATGGATTTTGCCAATTTTGGCTGTAACTTTGCATCAACGTAATCGACACTGGAGTCAGAATCCGTGTCGGTATCTGTGTCAACAATCTGGGATAGTGGGCGCTTATGAGACCCTGACAGTCCCTGCGACATAGGATCAGGCATGGGTTGAGACCCTGACTGTCCCAAAGCTTCAGCCTTGTCTAATCTTTTGTGCAATGAGTTTACACTAGCATTTAAAACATTCCACATATCCATCCAATCAGGTGTCGGCGGAGACACCACATTCATTTGCTCCTGCTCCTCTCTAATATAGCCTTCTTCCTCAGACATGTCGACACACGTGTACCGACACACCACACACACAGGGAATGCTTTTTCTGAAGACAGTTTCCCCACAAGGCCCATTGGAGAGACAGAGAGAGAGAGTATGCCAGCACACACCCCAGCGCTATATAACCCAGGAATAACACAGTAACTTAATGTTTGTCCAGTAGCGCTGCTGTATGTAATTTGCGCCTAATTATGTGCCCCCCCTCTCTTTTCAACCCTCTTGTCTACCGTGGTATAAGCAGGGGAGAGTCCGGGCAGCTTCCTCTCAGCGGTGCTGTGGAGAAAAAATGGCGCTGGTGAGTGCTGAGGGAGAAGCCCCGCCCCCTCGGTTGCGGGCTTCTGTCCCGCTTAAACTGTAAAATTGGCAGGGGCTCATACATATACAGTGCCCAGCTGTATATATGTTATATTTTTGCCAAAAAGAGGTTTATATTGCTGCCCAGGGTGCCCCCCCTGCGCCCTGCACCCTTACAGTGACCGGAGTATGTGAGGTGTATGGGATCAATGGTGCACAGCTGCAGTGCTGTGCATTACCTCAGTGAAGATCATGAACTCTTCTGCCGCCTCTGAAGTCTTCTTTTCTTCTCATACTCACCCGGCTTCTATCTTCTGAATCTGCGAGGGGGACGGCGGCGCGGCTCTGGGATGGACGGCGAGGGTGAGATCCTGCGTACCAATCCCTCTGGAGCTAATGGTGTCCAGTAGCCTAAGAAGCAGGACCTTGCAACTCAGAGAGTAGGGCTGCTTCTCTCCCCTCAGTCCCTCGATGCAGGGAGTCTGTTGCCAGCAGTGCTCCCTGAAAATTAAAAACTTAACAAAATACTTTCTGTCAGAAAGCTCAGGAGAGCTCCTGAAAAGCACCCAGTCTCCACTGGGCACAGTATCAACCTGAGGTATGGAGGAGGGGCATAGAGGGAGGAGCCAGTGCACACCCAGAACTAGAGTCTTTCTTAAAGTGCCCATGTCTCCTGCTATCCCCATGGTCCTTACGGAGTCCCCAGCATACTCTAGGACATTAGAGAAACTAGAATTTTAATACCTACCGGTAAATCCTTTTCTCTTAGTCCGTAGAGGATGCTGGGCACCCGTCCCAGTGTGTACTGTGTCTGCTGTTATTAAATGGCCCTTAACTCCAGAATATTTATGTGGAGACAACTTTCCTGACTTGACCATCTTCCTTGGACGTTTTCCCCCTGTGTGACTGCTCCCCACCTCGAAAGGGTTGCATCCGTGGTCCCTAGGATCCAGTCCTGGATCCCGAACCATCGCCCCTCTAGGAGGTGAGAACTGTGCAGCCACCAATGGAGTGAGATTCTGGTCTTGGAAGACAGGATTATCCTCCGGTGCATGTGTAGGTGGGATCCGGACCACTTGTCCAACAGGTCCCACTGGAACACTCTGGCATGGAACCTGCCAAACTGAATGGCCTCGTAGGCCGCAACCATCTTCCCCAGCAACCGAATGCATTGATGGATTAACACTCTTGCTGGTTTCTGAATTAGTTTGACCAGACTCTGGATCTCCATAGCCTTTCCACTGGAGGAAAACCTCTTCTGTGTCCAGTATCACTCCCAAAAACAACAACCGCGTCATTGGGACCAACTGCGATTTTGGCAAGTTTAGGAGCCAACCATGTTGTTGAAGAACTGTCAGGGAGAGTGCAATGTTTTGCACCAACTGGTCCCTGGATCTCGCCTTTATCAGGAGAACATCCAAGTACGGGATAATTGTGACTCCTTGTTTGCGAAGGAGAACCATCATTTCCGCCATCACCCTGGTGAAAATCCTCGGAGCCGTGGACAGACCAAATGGCATCGTCTGAAATTAGTAATGACAATCCTGAATTGCAAACCTCAGGTAGCTTGATGCAGTGGCTAAATGGGAACATGTAAGTAGGCATCCTTTAAGTTTACCAAAACCATGAAATCTCCTTCCTCCGGACTGGAGATCACTACCGTGAGAGATTCCATCTTGAAATTGAATTTCTTTAGGTAGAAATTGAGGGATTTCAGATTTCAGATTGGTCTGACTGAGCCGTCCGGCTTCGGGACCACGAAGAGGCTTGAATAAAAACCTTCTCCCTGCTGACTAAGGCTGATTTGAACAATCGGTGAGGGGGAACGTCTTGAAACCCCAGTTTGTACCCTTGGGACACTATTTGTAAAACCCATGAGTCCAGGTCCGAATGAATCCAGAACTGACTGAAGAGCTTTAGACGTGCCCCCACTGGTGCGGGCACCTGCAAGAAAGCCCTAGCGTCATGCAGTGGATTTGGCAGAAGCAGAGGACAATCTCTGCTCCTGCAATCTTGAAGAGGCTACAGACCTCTTCCCTCTTCTCCTTCCTCTACCTGCAAAGAAAGGGGAATCTTAACTTCTTGCATATCTATTGGGCCGAAATGACTGCATCAGATAATGATGCGTCTTTATCCGTTGAGAGGGAACATAGTGCAAGAAGGTTGACTTACCTGCGGGAGCTGCCGAGATCAAATTAACTAGGCCGGCGCCAAACAAGGCTTCACCTTCATAGGGAAGAGACTCCCTTTCTTCTTGGAGTCAGCATCAGCATTTCCTTGGTGAATCCAGATATACAGGTAATGGGGGGAAGGGGATGTGTTCTGCACCAGCTATTAAATTCTAAATATTTGTATGAAGAGGCCCCAATAAATGTCCATCAGTTATATTAAATATTAATTGTAGGACGTTCGGGGGTGCTACCAGAGACAAGTAATGTTATGCAGGAAAGGAGAAGAGAAAAGAATGTCTCTTTTGCTGGCGCACAAATGATGATTTAAAAATTAACTTTTAATAAATTTGTTAAAATTGTCTAAACACGAAATAAAGTACAATAAGTTTGTATAATGTAATTATCATATATAATAAATGGAAATACATTTATTAATATCAAGGTTCGCTACCTGTGTTGTGTCTTTATTATTGATCCAAATTGACTATATCAATTAGTCTGATACTGAATTACTGGACACTATGTAATATTAGTTGAATGTATATTAGTAATTCACTTGACAAATGTCAGAACTTGGCAATAGTTCTACATATCATACACTTACAGCACTCTTTCCACAATATTTTCCCTTTATTCCAGATCAAATGGTATAATCCCCCATAGTAATTATTCCTGTTATAGTATAGTACAGTATGGTTGCTGGGGACGTCTTTAATGAAAAGAGAGGGAACATCTAATGTGTCTCCTTATGGGTAAAATACTTGCAAGCTAAGTGCTATGAATAGCATCAGCATGTAGATAAATGCTGAGTGTTAGGTGAGTAATGCAGATAAATAGGGATATCTAATAATTCTATAGAATAGTGGGTGAATTATTAGATATCCCTATTTATCTGCACCTCTAAGCACACTATTTGACTGTCCACACCCTGCTGTGCCTATTACCCATCTCCTCCACCACCCTCAACACTGACCCACACATCATTCACCCACAAAGATACAATAAAGGTAGTTTGGATAAATTAGCTAAATGAAATGGATTTAACCAATTTATCTAAATGACCATTTTTGGATGTTTTCCAGTGTTTGGGAGCAAATGGTCAATTGTCATTTGCTGCCACATATTAGCATAATTTTGTTTCAACTAGAAAAAATAAATGGACAGATAATCTAAGTGTGGATCCAGTTTAATGCTGATTTCAGAGCCAACTATAGACTTGATTGAGGTACTGTGTCCTCGGTACCAAATACCAATTAAAATAATATTGTGAGGTGTGAGGTGTTCAAAAAAGACTGAAAATGAGTGGAAATTATGGTTATTGAGGTTAATAATACTATGGGATCAAAATGACCCCCAAATTCTATGATTTAAGCTGTTTTTTAGGGTTTTTTGAAAAAAACACCCGAATCCAAAACACACCCGAATCCGACAAAAAAATTTCGGTGAGGTTTTGCCAAAACGCGTCCGAACCCAAAACACGGCCGCGGAACCGAACCCAAAACCAAAACACAAAACCCGAAAAATTTCCGGTGCACATCACTACTTAATTAGAACTTCGGTCAATGTGAATTAACCATTGGACTCAACCATGGTTATCCTTAAAACCCAGGGGTCTATTTAAGATCGATCTTAATCGATGTTGGGCTTCCAGGTTGAAAAAAACACACATTTACTAACATTTTAAAATTTATATAAAAAATCATCTGTTCGTAAATGCAGTGCACATGGTTTTGCCCAACTGCTAACAAAAATCCTGCTGCGATCAACTCAGAATTACCCCCCATGTGCACTGCAGGGAAGGCAGATTTAACATGTGCAGAGAGAGGCCCTCATTCCGAGTTGATCGCTCGCAAGCTGCTTTTAGCATCATTGCACACGCTAAGCCGCCGCCTACTGGGAGTGAATCTTAGCATCTTAAAATTGCGAAAGAAAGATTCGCAATATTGCGAAAAGACATCTCTGTGCAGTTTCTGAATAGCTCGAGACTTACTCTGCCAGTGCGATCAGTTCAGTGCTTGTCGTTCCTGGTTTGACGTCACAAACACACCCAGCGTTCGCCCAGACACTCCTCCGTTTCTCCAGCCACTCCCGCGTTTTTCCCAGAAACGGTAGCGTTTTTTCCCACACGCCCATAAAATGACCAGTTTCCGCCCAGAAACACCCACTTCCTGTCAATCACACTCCGATCACCAGAACGAAGAAAAAACCTCGTAATGCCGTGAGTAAAATTCCTAACTGTATAGCAAATTTACTTGGCGCAGTCACAGTGCGAACATTGCGCATGCGCAATAATCGGAAAATCGCTGCGATGCGAAGAAAATTACCGAGCGAACAACTCGGAATGACCACCAGAGTTAGATTTGGGTGTGGTGTGTTCAATCTGCAATCTGATTTGCAGTGTAAAAATAAAGCAGTCAGTATTTACCATGCACAGAAACAAATTAACTCACCCAAATCTAACTCTTTCAGCACATGTTATATCTGCCTCCCCTGCAGTACACATGGTTTTGCCCAACTGCTAACAAAATTCCTGCTGCGATCAACTTGGAATTACCCCCATCGATTGATGTTTTCACACTGCTCGTTCCAACCGCAAAAACTATGAAGAGGATGGGGGCATATACGCAGGGTCCATCCTGTGCATGTGCCTACATTTTCTCCGGGTGCCCCGCAGAAAATGCGAATGCCTCTGCCTGTCAATCAGTAGAGGGCGTACCTTCGCAGGTATATCGCGATCATGAGCCATGTCTCCCATTTTTGTCATTATAGGTGCTCTGTGAGCTGCTGACCATGCCCCAGCCCCTCTGTCTCCCGTGAATAGACATTGTGGCTTATTCAGACCAGATCGCTTCAATTTATTTTCACCCAGCGGGCAATCAGGTCTGCACTGCACATGCGTATGCGCCACAATGCGTAGGTGCGACGGTCCGGAGATCACAAGAAGATTGAGAAGAAGAGGGTGTTTGTGTGGGTGGCAACTGAATGTTTCTAGGGAGTGTCCGGAAAAACACTGGAGGGACCCGGCGTTTTGTGGGAGGATTTGTGACGTCACCTCAATGGCTGAGTAAGTGCTGAGCTGTGCAGCTCTTGTGCACATGTGATCACACACCTGCACAGCAAATTTTCCCTTCCGCTGTAGGCGTCAACTACCTGAGCACAGGGATGCAAAAAACACACCCTAGCGATCAGGTCTGAATTACCCACAATGTGCATATTTGCAGAGCAACAAGCTACAGGGAGCCTTCCACCCCCCCCTTCCCCATGACTATGGGACACTGGGGGGGGGGGGGGGGTTGTTTGGGTTAGCTGGACATTCCCAAAAAAGTGACTGTCCTGCAAAAATTGGGTTAGTTGGGAGGTATGTGCAAATACATTTATTGTTTTGCATGCAGGGTAAATACTGGCTTCTTTGACATTTAGCCACAAATGCTGCACAGTTGAATTACAGTATTACACTGCAATTAACAGTTATGCTAGGACATTCCTTCTCCCAAAATCTACCTCTCTCTGCATGTTACATCTGTCCCACAGTGGCGTGCGGTGAGGTCAGTGGCTAGTGAGGCACTACAGCCATAATGTCCGCTGAATTCTGCCGATGACCCTTAGCCAATGCCCGCTACTGCCTCTGAGCCGATACCCACTGCCACCGCCAATGGCTTACAAACTCTCCCACAATCAACTGACCCAGCCCTCCACCACTAATTTCTATCTCAGTCCGATGCCGCCAATGCCCTGCTCATTGTTCTTGTGATATATTGTAAATTTTTAAAGAAAAAAAAAATGAGTGTTTGGGACTGGGAAGGGTGAGGGAGGAGGACATGAATGCACTTTTGTTGTCCAGGGCTTCCATTAACTTAAAGGAGAAGGGTCTGAATGGGTTAAAAAAAAATGTGTGAGGTCCCCCCTCCTTAGTATAACCAGCCTCTTTGAGCCGGTCCTGGTTATTTAAATACTGGGGGGAAAAATGGACAGAGGTTCCCCGTATTTAGACAACCAGCACCGGGCTCTTAGACGGGTCCTGGTTCCAAAAATACGTGGGACAAAAGATGTAGGGGTCCCCCATATTTTTAAAACCAGCACCGGGCTCCACTAGCCAGAGAGATAATGCCACAGACGGGGGACACTTTTATGTAGGTCCCTGCGGCCCTGGCATTACCCCTCCAACTAGTCACCCCTGGCCGGGGTTCCCTGGAGGAGTGGGGACCCCTTAAATCAAGAGGTTCCTCCCCTCGAGGCACCCAAGGGCCAGGGGTGAAGCCCGAGGCTGTCCCCAGCACCCCTGGGTGGTGGGTGCCGGGCTGATAGCCATAAGTGTAAAAAAAGAACATTGTTTTTTTGTTGTGGAAGTACAAGGCCCAGCAAGCCTCCCCCACTTGCTGGTACTTGGAGAACCTCAAGTACCAGCAGGCGGGGAAATAACGGGCTCGCTGGTACCTGTAGTTCTACAACAACAAAAAAATACCCAAATAAAAACACAAACACACACACCGTGACAGTAAAATTATTGAGACAGGCTGTAGCATGTGGATGCATGTAACCCTATAAAAGTGATGGATTGGGTGACTATTACAATACCCACTGTTGCTGTCTGAAAAATGATGGATTTATAGATTGCTCTGCCGAGATATGTTTTTTTTCTAAAATGCACCACAGGTATGGATGGATAGTATACTTGATGACACAGAGGTAGGTAGAGCAGTGGCCTACTGTACCGTACTGCTATATATTATATTATTTATTATTATTATTATCCTTTATTTATATGGCGCCACAAGGGTTCCGCAGCACCCAATTACAGAGTACATAAACAAATAATCAAACAGGAAAACAGCAACTTACAGTTGATGACAATATAGGACAAGTACAGGGTAAATAAACATAGCTACATCAGCAGATGACACTGGAATAAGTATCAGGTGGCAGAAGACTGCTGGATTTGGTGCAGCTGAAGATTATTAAAGTAAGAAAAGAGTAAGCACATGAGGGAAGAGGGCCCTGCTCGTGAGAGCTTACATTCTAAAGGGGAGGGGTAGACAGACAGGGGTGAGACAGATGGGGTACATAGAGAGCGTGGAACAGAGGTTTAGGATGAGATTTGGCTGGGTTTGGTGAAGAAGTGGGTCTTGAGAGCCCATTTGAAGTTTTGTAGAGAGGTGGAGAGTCTGAGGGGGAGAGGTAGGGAATTCCAGAGAAGTGGTGCAGCACGTGAAAAATCTTGGAGGTAGGAGTGGGAGGAAGTAATCCGTAGGCAGGAGAGTCGGCGTGCATTAGCAGAGCGAAGAGGACGGGTGGGAGTGTAAAGCGAGATAAGATCAGAGATGTAGATGGGAGAGGAGTGGTTAGGGGCTTTGTAAGCAAGTGTGAGAAGCTTGAAATGGATTCTGAAAGGGAAGGGGAGCCAGGGAAGGACTAGTAAGAGAGGAGAGGTGGACGTAGTGCATTTGGTTAGGAAAATGAGCCGGGCAGCAGCATTGACGATATATTGGAGTGGAGAGAGGTATTTGTCAGGAATGCCAGTCAGGAGGAGATTACAGTAGTCCAGTCTGGAGATGACCAGTGAGTGGATAAGAGTCTTAGTAGCATCCTGGGTCAGAAAGGGTCTGATCCTGGAAATATTTTTTAGATGAAAACGGCAGGTTTGTAAGAGGTGCTGAATGTGTGGTTTGAAGGAGAGGGAGGAGTCAAGGATTACTCCAAGACAGCGCACTTGGGGGGTAGAGGAGATAGTAGTGCCATCAATAGATAATGAGATTGTAGGAGGTGAGGTTATGCGGGAGGGAGGGAAGATGATCAGCTCGATCTTAGACATGTTAAGTTTAAGAAAGCGCTGGGACATCCAGGAAGAGATAGCAGAGAGACAGTTGGAGATACGAGTGAGGAGAGTAGGGGAGAGGTCTGGAGAGGAAAGATAGATTTGAGTGTCATCAGCATAGAGATGATATTGGAAACCAAAAGAACTAATGAGCTTACCTAGTGAGGACGTATAGAGAGAGAAGAGGACCAAGGACAGAACCTTGGGGTACCCCTACAGTTAGTGGAAGTGAGGGGGAGGTGGAGTCATGAGAGGAGACAGAGAATGAACGGTCAGAAAGGTAGGACGACAACCAAGAGAGGGCAGTGTTACGCAGACCAATGGAGTGAAGGATTTGCAGTAGGAGAGGATGGTCCACAGTGTCAAAAGCAGCAGAGAGATCAAGTAGAATAAGTAGAGAGTAGTGTCCCTTAGATTTAGCAGCATGGAGGTCATTGCATACTTTTGTAAGGGCAGTTTCAGTGGAGTGGAGAGGACGGAAGCCAGACTGGAATGGGTCAAGCAGTGAGTGTGAGGAAAGAAAGGAAGTAAGGCGGTTGTAGACAATACGCTCAAGGAGTTTGGAGGCAAAAGGGAGAAGAGAGATGGGTCGGTAGTTGGAGAGAGTGTTTGGATCAAGGGTAGGTTTTTTAAGAATAGGAGAGATGAGAGCGTGGTTGAAGGCAGAGGGGACAGTGCCTGATGAGAGGGAGAGATTGAGAAGGTGGGAAAGATGGGAACAAGCAGAAGAAGAGATGTGGCAGAGGAGGCGGGAGGGGATAGGGTCAAGTGGGGAGGTGGTGAGGGGACAGGAACGAATGAGGGCCATGACTTCCTCTCCAGATGCATGGGAGAAAGATGACAGAGTTGGTGCGAGGGATGGGGAGGGTTGGTAAGGGATGGGAGAAGGCTGGTTACTGATAGTCTGGTGTGATGTGATGTCAGCTCTGGTAAAAGTCAGATTTCTTTGTCTCAGATCTTCCTCTAGCCTTGTTCTTATTTCGAGAGTTCCCTTGTGCTGCCTCAGTTGGATCTCCTTCACTTGACAGGGGGGTGCCCGAGCAGCGACCCTCCCCAGCTCTAGCCCAACTCCTACTAACCTGCCAGGTGAGATACTATAATCACGAAGGTGCTTCTCCCAGGGCAAGGCTCACCCATTGCACTCTGGGTGTGCTGCTCCTGCGATTTCCCCAAATGTGGGAAACTTGACTGCATAATTTGTGTTTCCCCTGGTCGGCTCTCGTATAATTCAGATCTCTTTGTCTCAGGTCTCTCTCCAGCCTAGTTTGCTGTCTGTTTCCACTTCTCTTTTCTTGAGCTGCTCCCTTCTATGCCCTTGCGCACTATCCTGACTTCTCCCGTCTGCTTACTTTGTGCCTTCCAACGCACAATGCGAACTACAGGTAGTGCTGCAGGTCCCACACCCTTTTATTTGCCTTACAGAGCAGCTCTGGAGCTGTTACAGTGCCCAGCTGCTGCAAGAAATCAGCTTGAATGCTTCGGGGCTGGGGCATAGCCAACATGAGCCCCACACCGAAGGAGGGTGGAGGTGTTTAATGCGAACTAGGGGTCATCCAAGCGCCGAAAAATGCTGCCATGCCCTGCACGCCCCTTTTCTCTTTTCATATGCAGACGAGGGTTGAAGCCAACTTTGACCCACTGCTTGGATGACATCACCATATGCAAATCCATCTGCTGCAGGCCTTCCCCCAGGAATGCTTGCACTAGTTGTTGCATTTGGTTTGTTGTTTGGGGGTGCTTCAGTATTAGGTAGCCTTCTGCCCTCCCATGTTCATCTGAAAATATGTGTTCTCCCTGCAGTTGTTGTCCCCAGATGAGAGTTCCCTTGTGCTGCCTCAGTTGAATCTCCTTTACTTGACAGAGATGTGCCTGAGCAGCGGCCCTCCCAAGCCCTATCCCAAATCATACTTATTTTGCATAGGAGATACCATGGTCATGAAGATTGTTCTCCCAGGGTGAGGTTCATTCATTGTATTCTGGGTATGCTGACCCGTATGATTTCCCCAAATGTGGGAAACTCGACTGCATTATTTGTGGTAGTGGGGGACTGTGTTTGTTCTTTCCTCTGGTCAGCTCTGGTAAAAGTCAGATTTATTTGTCTCAGATCTTCCTCTAGCCTTGTTCTTCTTTCGAGAGATTCCTTGTGCTGCCTCAGTTGGATCTCCTTCACTTGACAGGGGGGTGCCCGAGCAGCGACCCTCCCCAGCTCTAGCCCAACTCCTACTTACCTGCCAGGTGATATACTATGATCATGAAGGTGCTTCTCCCAGGGCAAGGCTCACTCATTGCACTCTGGGTGTGCTGCTCCTGTGATTTTTCCAAATGTGGGAAACTTGACTGCATAATTTGTTTTTCCCCTGGTCGGCTCTCGTATAATTCAGATCTCTTTGTCTCAGGTCTCTCTCCAGCCTAGTTTGCTGTCTGTTTCCACTTCTCTTTTCTTGAGCCGCTCCCTTCTATGCCCTTGCGCACTATCCTGACTTCTCCCGTCTGCTTAATTTGACTACAACCACCAATATATTCTGCTGCACTATATATATGCAAAGCTAATTCTGCTGGGTAATTACAACTGACTAAAACCACCAATATATTCTGCTGCACTATATCTATATTTGCAAAGCTAATTCTGCTGGGTAATTACAATTGACTACAACCACCAATATATTCTGCTGCACTATATCTATATATGCAAAGCTAATTCTGCTGAGTAATTACAATTGACTACAACCACCAATATATTCTGCTGCACTATATCTATATATGCAAAGCTAATTCTGCTGGGTAATGCAAATTGAAACATTATTGCATAGTATGTGATTTTGAAGTACTTTTTTAAAGTTTTGAATGATATAGACCCAGTTTAATCTTTGTGGAATGCCTGGTTGTTGTTTTTAAGGTAATTTATTGCCTGGCATTTGAGGGGGTGGGGTGTGGTTACAGATTTCAATTATTGGTTTCACTTGTAATAGTCTTCTACTTAAGTCCAATGGTGTAGGCTGTGCAAAGCCGTTTGGCTGTGCATTTATTGATCTAAGCATGCATTTTTATCAAAGCGTGATAAAATTGACACATAACAGCAGTGTTCAATCAGCATTAATTTATCTTCAGCTGATATCGATTGTGAATTGACGTTTCTTCTCTTCTTGTCACCTACAGGTAATTACAATTGACTACAACCACCAATATATTCTGCTGCACTATATCTATATATGCAAAGCTAATTCTGCTGGGTAATGCAAATTGAAACATTATTGCATAGTATGTGATTTTGAAGTACTTTTTTAAAGTTTTGAATGATATAGACCCAGTTTAGTCTTTGTGGAATGCCTGGTTGTTGTTTTTAAGGTAATTTATTGCCTGGCATTTGAGGGGGTGGGGTGTGGTTACAGATTTCAATTATTGGTTTCACTTGTAATAGTCTTCTACTTAAGTCCAATGGTGTAGGCTGTGCAAAGCCATTTGGCTGTGCATTTATTGATCTAAGCGTGCATTTTTATCAAACCGTGATAAAATTGACACATAACAGCAGTGTTCAATCAGCGTTCAATCGAAGTGAAAAAGAAGGAAAACAGAAGCACACCAATCTAACAAAACAAAGAAAACTGAAGAACTAATAACAAATGTGAGTCACTTACTCCTCAGATCACTCACCTCCTGATTGTTGCATCTGATTACATAGCACAGAACTACCTTACTTGGACATTTCATAAACCATCCATTTCACCTACAAATGCCTGTATCTGTATTATTGTAATTTTGTTTTTTAAGCACAGCTGCACCAATGCAATTTTACCTGCAAACACTTAAAACATCTAACATAATTACCATTGCTTCTTAAACCTCTCACAATCCTTTCATTTCTTACACTCCAAATACTTTTCTGCACCCACTTTATCTACGCTTTTGACTCATTTCATACTAAATCTACACCCCTTGAGCCTACACAGCTTTTCTCACCTGCATTTCTGCAATTCTTCTGCTCGGATTGCCTTACAGTCTCCTCTCCTACTTCCACTTTCCCTCAACCTATTTACCTACTTAACACTATGTCAAGGTTTTCTTATACTCCCCACATCACTAAGTGTCTACCTAATAATGTATCTTTAGCCTTCCCCCCTAGTCTCCTCCACCTCCTCCTCTCTCCCCTCCTCTGTCTCCCCTCCATCCCTCTGTTTCCTTCCCCCACCTTTCCTGTTACCCCACTTTCATTCACCTCTGCCCCATGGTCCTGCTACCCCACAACTCAGCCCTGCTCCCTCTCTCCCTTCCCTGTCACCTCCCCACACCCCCATCCACATCACACTGACCTCCCTCCCTGCCCACCTCCTGCAGTTTCCCCTCCTAGCTCAGGCACCCGTACCATCACTACTCTCTCATCATCCCTGCCCTCAAAGTTAATCCCACCTCATCGCTACAGCAACCCTGAAAATCTAATTCACATCTCTCCCACAAACTCATACCCCCTATCCTGTGCCCTCTGGAATGCCAGATCTGTTTATAACAAACTGGTCCCCACTCATGACCTTTTCATTTCCAACTCCCTACACCTACTAGCCATTACTGAAACTTGGATTACGCCCTCTGACACTACTTCTGCTGCTGCTCTCTCTGCTGGGGGCCTTACATTCACACACACACCCCGACCTGGGGGTCGCCATGGGGGTGGTGTTGGGGTCCTTTTACCTTCTAGTTACTCCTACCAACTCATACCACCAGAACCATCCCTTATATTCTTTACATTTGAGGTCCACGCCATATGCCTCTTCCAACCAGTTTATCTTAGAGTAGCTGTCATTTACCGCCCCCCTGGCACTGCTTCCAAATTAATCGACAACTTTGCTTCCTGGCTTCCTCACTTCCTCTCTTCTGACATTCCCACCATTATCCTAGGCGATTTCAACATCCCTATTGACATCCCCACACAATCCCCTGCCTCTAAACTCCTTAACCTCACCTCTTCACTTGGTCTCTCCCAGTGGACCTCCTCACCCTCCCATGTGAATGGGAGCTCACTGGATCTGGTCTTCACTCACCGCTGTGATATTTCTGATTTTTCCAACTCCCCATTTCCCCTCTCTGACCACCACCTGCTCTCCTTCAACCTATCTCTCTCGACTTCCCCATCTCTACCTCCTAAGGCTACCATCACTAAGCGTAACATTGAAGCTATTGACACCACATTCCTTTCCTCCCTGTTTGACTCACTTCTCTCTCCTATTCTCTCTCTCTCATGCCCTGAACAAGCCACTTCCACATACAATGCTTCCCTTACTTCTGCTCTTGACTCTGTTGCTCCACCAACCACTATTCACCCTCACAAATTAACACCTCAACCCTGGCACACCAAATGCACCAGATATCTGCAAAAATGCTCACGTACGGCTGAGCGACACTGGAGGAAATCACGCTCTAAGGCAGACTTCCTCCATTTCAAACTTATGCTCTCATCCTTCAGTGCTGCCCTTTCTCTTGCTAAACAGTCATACTTCAAGAACCTCATCTCCTCCCAGTCTTCCAACCCCCGGCGCCTCTTTGCCACTCTCAACTCACTCCTCTGCCCACCTCCACCTCGTCTCCCTTCCTCACTCTCTGCTCTTGACTTTGCCACTTACTTCACATCCAAAATTGACTCCATACGTCAGGACATCACATCACACCAGACTATCAGTAACCAGCCTTCTCCCAACCCTTACCAACCCTCCCCATCCCTCGCACCAACTCTGTCATCTTTCTCCCATGCATCTGGAGAGGAAGTCATGGCCCTCATTCGTTCCTGTCCCCTCACCACCTCCCCACTTGACCCAATCCCCTCCCGCCTCCTTTGCCACCTCTCTTCTTCTGCTTTTTCCCATCTTTCCCACCTTCTCAATCTCTCCCTCTCATCAGGCACTGTCCCCTCTGCCTTCAAGCACGCTCTCATCTCTCCTATTCTTAAAAAACCTACCCTTGATCCAAACACTCTCTCCAACTACCGACCCATCTCTCTCCTCCCTTTTGCCTCCAAACTCCTTGAGCGTATTGTCTACAACCGCCTTACTTCCTTTCTTTCCTCACACTCACTGCTTGACCCATTCCAGTCTGGCTTCCGTCCTCTCCACTCCACTGAAACTGCCCTTACAAAAGTATGCAATGACCTCCATGCTGCTAAATCTAAGGGACACTACTCTCTACTTATTCTACTTGATCTCTCTGCTGCTTTTGACACTGTGGACCATCCTCTCCTACTGCAAATCCTTCACTCCATTGGTCTGCGTAACACAGCCCTCTCTTGGTTGTCGTCCTAACTTTCTGACCGTTCATTCTCTGTCTCCTCTCATGACTCCACCTCCCCCTCACTTCCACTAACTGTAGGGGTACCCCAAGGTTCTGTCCTTGGTCCTCTTCTCTTCTCTCTCTATACGTCCTCACTAGGTAAGCTCATTAGTTCTTTTGGTTTCCAATATCATCTCTATGCTGATGACACTCAAATCTATCTTTCCTCTCCAGACCTCTCCCCTACTCTCCTCACTCGTATCTCCAACTGTATCTCTGCTATCTCTTCCTGGATGTCCCAGCGCTTTCTTAAACTTAACATGTCTAAGACCGAGCTGATCATCCTACCTCCCTCCCGCATAACCTCACCTCCTACAATCTCATTATCTATTGATGGCACTACTATCTCCTCTACCCCCCAAGTGCGCTGTCTTGGAGTAATCCTTGACTCCTCCCTCTCCTTCAAACCACACATTCAGCACCTCTCACAAACCTGCCGTTTTCATCTAAAAAATATTTCCAGGATCAGACCCTTTCTGACCCAGGATGCTACTAAGACTCTTATCCACTCACTGGTCATCTCCAGACTGGACTGCTGTAATCTCTTCCTGACTGGCATTCCTGACAAATACCTCTCTCCACTCCAATCTATCCTCAATGCTGCTTCCCGGCTCATTTTCCTCACCAAACGCACTACGTCCACCTCTCCTCTCTTACTAGTTCTTCACTGGCTCCCCTTCCCTTTCAGAATCCATTTCAAGCTTCTCACACTTGCTTACAAAGCCCTCACCCACTCCTCTCCCATCTACATCTCTGATCTTATCTCGCTTTACACTCCCACCCGCCCTCTTCGCTCTGCTAATGCACACCGACTCCTGCCTACGGATTACTTCCTCCCACTCCTACCTCCAAGATTTTTCACGTGCTGCACCACTTCTCTGGAATTCCCTATCTCTCCCCCTCAGACTCTCCACCTCTCTACAAAACTTCAAACGGGCTCTCAAGACCCACTTCTTCACCAAACCCAGCCAAATCTCATCCTAAACCTCTGTTCCACGCTCTCTATGTACCCCATCTGTCTCACCCCTGTCTGTCTACCCCTCCCTTTTAGAATGTAAGCTCTCACGAGCAGGGCCCTCTTCCCTCATGTGCTTACTCTTTTCTTACTTTAATAATCTTCAGCTGCACCAAATCCAGCAGTCTTCTGCCACCTGATACTTATTCCAGTGTCATCTGCTGATGTAGCTATGTTTATTTACCCTGTACTTGTCCTATATTGTTGTCAACTGTAAATTGCTGTTTTCCTGTTTGATTATTTGTTTATGTACTCTGTAATTGGGCACTGCGGAACCCTTGTGGCGCCATATAAATAAAGGATAATAATAATAATAATAAATAATATAATATATAGCAGTACGGTACAGTAGGCCACTGCTCTACCTACCTCTGTGTCGTCAAGTATACTATCCATCCATACCTGTGGTGCATTTTAGAAAAAAACATGTCTCGGCAGAGCAATCTATAAATCCATAATTTTTCAGACAGCAACAGTGGGTATTGTAATAGTCACCCAATCCATCACTTTTATAGGGTTACATGCACCCACATGCTACAGCCTGTCTCAATAATTTTACTGTCACGGTGTGTGTGTTTGTGTTTTTATTTGGGTATTTTTTGTTGTTGTAGAACTACAGGTACCAGCAAGCCCGTTATTTCCCCGCCTGCTGGTACTTGAGGTTCTCCAAGTACCAGCAAGCGGGGGAGGCTTGCTGGGCCTTGTAGTTCCACAACAACAAAAACAATATTCTTTTTTTACACACATGGCTATCAGCCCGGCACCCACCACCCAGGGGTGCTGGGGACAGCCTCGGGCTTCACCTCTGGCCCTTGGGTGCCTCGAGGGGAGGAACCTCTTGATTTAAGGGGTCCCCACTCCTCCAGGGAACCCCGGCCAGGGGTGACTAGTTGGAGGGGTAATGCCAGGGCCGCAGGGACCTACATAAAAGTGTCCCCTGTCTGTGGCATTATCTCTCTGGCTAGTGGAGCCCGGTGCTGGTTTTAAAAATATGGGGGACCCCTACATCTTTTGTCCCACGTATTTTTGGAACCTGGACCGTTCTAAGAGCCCGGTGCTGGTTGTCTAAATACGGGGAACCCCTGTCCAATTTTCCCCCCAGTATTTAAATAACCAGGACCAGCTCAAAGAGCCCGAGGCTGGTTATACTAAGGAGGGGGGACCTCACGCATTTTTTTTAACCCATTCAGACCCTTCTCCTTTAAGTTAATGGAAGCCCTGGACAACAAAAGTGCATTCATGTCCTCCTCCCTCACCCTTCCCAGTCCCAAACACTCATTTTTTTTTCTTTAAAAATGTATAATATATAACAAGAACAATGAGCAGGCAGGCAGCGGGCATTGGCGGCATCGGACTGAGATAGAAATTAGTGGTGGAGGGCTGGGTCAGTTGATTGTGGGAGAGTTTGTAAGCCATTGACGGTGGCAGCGGGTATCGGCTCAGAGGCAGTAGCGGGCATTGGCTAAGGGTCATCGGCAGGATTCGGCGGAAATTATGGCTGTAGTGCCTCACTAGCCACTGACCTCACCGCACGCCACTGTGGGACAGATGTAACATGCAGAGAGAGGTAGATTTGGGAGGGGGAATGTCCTAGCATAACTGTTAATTGCAGTGTAATACTGTAATTCAGCTGTGCAGCATTTGTGGCTAAATGTCAAAGAAGCCAGTATTTACCCCGCATGCAAAACAATAAATGTATTTGAACATACCTCCCAACTATACCAATTTTTGCAGGACAGTCACTTTTTTTGGGAATGTCCAGCTAACAACCCCCCCCCCCCCTGTGGGGGCCGCAGTGTCCCATAGTCATGGGGAAGGGGGGGGGGGGGGTGGAAGGCTCCCTGTAGCTTGTTGCTCTGCAAATATGCACATTGTGGGTAATTCAGACCTGATCGCTAGGGTGTGTTTTTTGCATCCCTGTAATCAGGTAGTTGCCGCCTACAGCGGAAGGGAAAATTTGCTGTGCAGGTGTGTGATCACATGTGCACAAGAGCTGCACAGCTCAGCACTTACTCAGCCATTGAGGTGACGTCACAAATCCTCCCACAAAACGCCGGGTCCCTCCAGTGTTTTTCCGGACACTCCCTAGAAACATTCAGTTGCAACCCACACAAACACCCTCTTCTTGTCAATCTTCTTGTGATCTCCGGACCGTCGCACTTACGCATTGTGGCGCATACGCTTGTGCAGTGCAGACCTGATTGCCCGTTGGGTGAAAATAAATTGAAGCGATCTGGTCTGAATAAGCCTCAATGTCTATTCACGGGAGACAGAGGGGCTGGGGCATGGCCAGCAGCTCACAGAGCACCTATAATGACAAAAATGGGAGACATGGCTCATGATCGCGATATACCTGCGAAGGTACGCCCTCTACTGATTGACAGGCAGAGGCATTCGCATTTTCTGCGGGGCACCCGGAGAAAATGTAGGCACGCGCACAGGATGGACCCTGCGTATATGCCCCAATCCTCTTCATAGTTTTTGCGGTTGGAACGCGTATTACGATCCAAACTGAATTAGGCCCTATGTCTTATATACACGAGCAGTGTGAAAATGGGGGTAATTCGATGGGGGTAATTCCAAGTTGATCGCAGCAGGAATTTTGTTAGCAGTTGGGCAAAACCATGTGTACTGCAGGGGAGGCAGATATAACATGTGCAGAAAGAGTTAGATTTGGGTGAGTTATTTTGTTTCTGTGCAGGGTAAATACTGACTGCTTTATTTTTACACTGCAAATTAGATTGCAGATTGAACACACCACACCCAAATCTAACTCTCTCTGCACATGTTAAATCTGCCTTCCCTGCAGTGCACATAGGTGGTCATTCCGAGTTGTTCGCTCGGTAATTTTCTTCGCATCGCAGCGATTTTCCGCTTAATGCGCATGCGCAATGTTCGCACTGCGACTGCGCCAAGTAAATTTGCTATGCAGTTAGGAATATTACTCACGGTTTTTTCATCGTTCTGGTGATCGTAATGTGATTGACAGGAAGTGGGTGTTTCTGGGCGGAAACAGACCGTTTTAGGGGCGTGTGGGAAAAAATGCTACCGTTTCTGGGAAAAACGCGGTAATGGCTGGAGAAACGGAGGAGTGTCTGGGCGAACGCTGGGTGTGTTTGTGACGTCAAACCAGGAACGACAAGCACTGAACTGATCGCACTGGCAGAGTAAGTCTCGAGCTACTCAGAAACTGCACAGAGATGTCTTATCGCAATAGTGCAAATCTTTCGTTCGCAATTTTAAGATGCTAAGATTCACTCCCAGTAGGCGGCGGCTTAGCGTGTGCAATGCTGCTAAAAGCAGCTTGCGAGCGAACAACTCGGAATGAGGGCCATGGGGGGTAATTCTGAGTTGATCGCAGCAGGATTTTTGTTAGCAGTTGGGCAAAACCATGTGCACTGCATTTACGAACAGATGATTTTTTATATAAATTTTAAAATGTTAGTAAATGTGTGTTTTTTTTTCAACCTGGAAGCCCAACATCGATTAAGATCGATCTTAAATAGACCCCTGGGTTTTAAGGATAACCATGGTTGAGTCCAATGGTTAATTCACATTGACCGAAGTTCTAATTAAGTCACCCGTGCTCAAGCATGATATCCTTAAAATCTGGATTGCAATGGCAGCATTTGGGAACTATGCCTAAGGGTTTAATTTTTACATTTATCCACTGACAATAAATCTACCTACAATATCCCTGTAACTGTTATGATTACAGTATTTCACTAAATAATTTAATTTGCTGAACCCTCTGTAAAAAGAAATATTAAGATGCTGTAATTCCCAGATGCAGCAAATTTGTTAGCTAGTGGGCAAAACCATGTGCACTGCAGGGATGGGGGGGGGGGGGGGCAGATATAACATTTGCAGAGAGATTTAGGTGGGTTATATTGTTTGTGTGCAGGGTAAATACTGGCTGTTTTGTTTTTACACTGCAATGTAGATTTCAGTTTGAACACACCGCACCAAAATCTAACTCTCTCTGCACATATTATACACCCCCCCCCCTGCAGTGTACATGGTTTTAGCTAATAAATTTGCTGCTGTGATCAGATCTGAGTTAAGCCCTATGTATTTGGCACTGGCAAAGGGTTAGAGCCTTGCTGTAGAACTCACACCTTTCTTATCATGCATTGTAATATTTCCTATGTCCTGATGTTGTGCTCTCTGCTCCATCCAAGTAAACAGCAATGTAGCGTGGCTATCAAAGAGCGTGAAGATTGCAGATTTCCTGGGATTAATGCTAAAGAATGCTATTATAGAGGCTGCTGCTTTAATTCAAGTGTCACTGGGGTTAAATGGTGTTTTTACCTTAAAAACACAGGTAGAGTATACAGTACAGTGGTAGAGTGGGAGCATGTAGTGCTATTGATTACAGATTTGATGGAGCTTAAACATGGATAAGGTCCATAGCTATAAGAGTTTATCTTGTGTATCCTTTATTCTTAGTCATGGTCAGATAAGATTAGAAAATACCATTTAAGTGGAAATTTCCTGTTAGCTGTTTTAGCTAAATTGCACCAGTTAAAAAAAAAAAAAAAACTAAGCTGCTGTAATTCCTGGATGTTTCCTTACTGCATCAACAGGAAGTGACAAGAAACAATGTAATGTGGAACCGTACAGCAGAAGGGATTGCGGCTACCCCACAATAAGTGCAGCGGAATGTAAGAAGAGGAATTGTTGCTTTGACTGCAGCATTCCCGGGGTTAACTGGTGTTTCTTCAAGTCACAAGGTATGGAGCTGCTGTATAGTTACTCGCAAGTCAGTAGTTGTATGATGCTCACACCTGTTAAGCTGGATACACACAGAATGCCCTACACAGGGGGTGAAATGAGCGCCCCCCCACCCCCCGTACGCTCAGCACACATCACGCTGTGCTGAGCGGGGGGAGAGATGTGTGCTGAGCAGTTCGCTCAGCACACATCTCTCCCCAAAATCGGTCCGTGAATACGGACCTTTAAACTGGATCCACACTTAGATTATCTGTCCATTTTTTTTTTCTAGTTGAAACAAAATTATGCTAATATGTGGCAGCAAATGACAATTGACCATTTGCTCACAAACACTGGAAAACATCCAAAAATGGTCATTTAGATAAATTGGTTAAATCCATTTCATTTAGCTAATTTATCCAAACTACCTTTATTGTATCTTTGTGGGTGAATGATGTGTGGGTCAGTGTTGAGGGTGGTGGAGGAGATGGGTAATAGGCACAGCAGGGTGTGGACAGTCAAATAGTGTGCTTAGAGGTTCAGAGTCATTGTATGAGACTCTGGCAACAGTGAATTGATGAGTCTGGTGTCCATAGGGTGGGACGCACTAACCTTTTTATGCTATT